>NC_052489.1:28467350-28517399 GCF_009730915.1 Dioscorea cayenensis subsp. rotundata | reverse complement strand
TATTAATTTCAGAGGTAGTGGAAAAGGCGATGACTTTACATGGCCAAGGAGGGATTGCTGTAGCCCACTTGTAGCAATGCGTCCTCTTTTTGAGATCTCCCTTTACATGTCAGAAGCACTTGTACAGGTATCTTGCACATTGACAATTTGACTTTTGAGCTATTTGATGAAGCTGTGCACCCCATTAGAAGATTTTTCTTTTGTTTGTCACCAGTTTTTGTTCATGATTTTGATTTATTTGGAATATTGCAGCTAGGCAAACATAAAGAAGCTTTAGACTATGCAATGGCTGCAAATCACATAGATCCATCCAACTCAGAGGCGAGGGAGAGAATACAGAAAATAAGAGGTAATCTTGCTGCGGGTACTCAAGAAATGCATTTGGTCTGTTTTATGTTAGGCAAACATAAAGTAACTTTTGACTTTAGGAGGGCCAAATGTCATGCAGATTCATTCGTCCTGAAGCTGTGGGCTGTTCACAGAGCATTTAAGATCTTTTGTTTTGAATCACAATCACAAATATTAACTAATATTAATTTATATGTTGCAATCCACAATTATGCTAGTGGAAATTAATATTATATTTTCACTGATTTGAATCTGAAAGTAGATTTAAGTAATTACTGATGGTTGTAGGTTAAATTGTGCAAGCATGCAAATGTTCTTCAACACAAAGGAGCGGGTATATTATACTGCACACACAACTAAGTTTGTGCATAATCTTAGTCTCTTAGAGGTTGCCAGTTGCTGCATTTCACCACATTATTTGTTTCGGACTACACAACCTACTTTGTTGAAGAGTTGATATCCAAAGCCAGTGGCTATATAACTATGATCAGTCACTAATGTGTTTTATGGCTCCAGTTTCCAGGAGTCCAGGGGTTTTAACATGAGGTGTGCATGATGTTTGGTCTGTTTAAATTATAGAATGCATGCTTTAATGTGTAGTAATTAGTAATTTAATAGTGTTTGTTGTTTCGGCACCTGATCATGTCCTTCAGAGTTTGACATTTTTTGCCGGAGCCATTGATCTCCAGGTTGCATGTAAATAATATTCAGATAGCTTGCAAACAAGTTCTTTTAGCTTATTTGTTATCTTCAGCTTATTCTTTTTCTAGAATTTTTTGCCTGCCAACTTAGATCAGCTAAGTAAAACTAGTGAACTTGGAGTTGCTATCAAATTTCTTGTTTGATTTCTATTAATAAGTTATCGTAATGTGTGATTTCTCTTCACATGACGAAGTAATTATTTCTTTTTAGGTATGATAGTTTGGGGTAGTCCACATATTGACTGCTAATAACTTTCTTGATTGTATTTTAACATGGATTTCTCAACTAGGACCAGCTGAGTCATAATCAAGTATTACCTTGTTCTAACCTGAGGCAAAGTAAATGTTTGAAGTTATTAATATTTGGCCAAGAATTTATGGTAAATCGCTTACTCCAAATCATTGCTTGCTTGGCTTTTAATTTCATGATTACATACATGTTTATTCTATTTTATCAGTTTGGTATTCGCTCTCATACTCAGGATCATGTAAGATATCTTTCATTCATGCAGCTGAATTGGAAAAAGATAGAAAAGACAATGAGGGAACAGATATGACAGAATTTAGAAATGGAAGGATGAGGTCATTGAGTGAAGTACTTTTGCGGTCAGAGTTGATCTCTGATGCATCTCAAGAAGCGCTACGATATGAAAGAGAGGATTCAGATTTTGACGATGAAATGGAATTAGACTTTGAAACTTCTATACTGGGTGATGAGGACCATGAAAATGAGTCAAATATGCTTCATGGAAGTTTGAATTTGAGATTTCATCGAGCAGATAATTGGACCAGAGAAACCTGCAGCACAAATGGTCCTTCATCGTCCTCTCAAAATGAATATGATTATCAGGTTCTTTTTCAGCTTTAAATGAAAACTTGAATTTATCGTGGTGATATATCTTGAAAGTTTGGAAAGCAACCAACAACAGGAAAACATTTATTCCTGCTTAGGTAGCCAATTGGTGTTTGGGTGATAAAGTGGTATTTCATCTACATAACTACCTCCAACATCAATAGCATGGAAAAAATCTGTTCTTTAGTGGAAATGCCTGGTTCTTAGTTTGTGATCTTTAATTGAACTCCTTTACAGTTATGTTGTTAATTAAGTATCTATCAGTCAAAGTACCATAGGTGTTTCTTAACTAATGATTGGAAATATGCATGTGCCCATCTGTTAGCTAATTTTGTTAATTATTTAAATATTGAAATATTATATTCTTTTTTATCACACTGTAGTCTTGTACTTGTATTCAGTTGTGTAGCTATAGAATTATCAGGAACTAGGTTTCATGGGAAAAAGTATGTTGCACTATCGAGACTGTATGCACAGCTGCTTTCACCTTTTCGCAATTTTTTGTTATCTTTTTTGCTTACTTTGTCTAGGTATTTGGTTGCATGATAAGACTTTCTTGTTTTACTCAAGTATTCTTTGTAATTTGCAGTCAGAAGTTGCAATCGATATGAAGCAAAGATATATTGGCCACTGCAATATGGGGACGGACATTAAACAAGCAAGCTTTCTTGGTCAACTAGGTGTGATTGATATGGATCTAATATTCTGAATTTGATGCCCAAACATAAATTTGTTGAGTCAGAAGTTCTTTTTGTTGTTTTGAACACTATCCATGAAAACTAGCTGTTATCCATGGTTGGATTCCTCCGGTCATTGTTGAATGGAGATGCATGTTAGAGTTGGATTTGCAACCATTTTGTTGTTTATAATCATACAAATAAGTCAGAAGAGTACACCTGATGGGAACAAACTTACAAAAAGAAGAGTATATTATTTTTAAGTTGTTTTCGTTGTTCTTTTATTGTGCTTCAGATACTGATTTTTGGCACGCAAATGTCATGTTGCACCTATTTCATGGCACTCAGTTCTCACTATTATGTTGATTAGCTTTGACAGGAATTATCAGATAATCATCTAATACTCACCTGTTTTCCTTCACAAGATTCAAAATATCTTTTGTAAAATATGCTCTGTAGTTACTCCTTATAAACTTTAATGCATGTAATTTACTCTTAACTGATAGAAATGAAGTGGAAGCTGAGAAGAAACCACAACAGTTACTCTTCTGCATCACTAGAATTCCTTGCATGATCTATTGCTTGAGGTTGTTGGTTGTTAATAAAGGCAGCCTTTCTCGTGGCTCTAAATCTATCTTCGCTTTTAACCCTTTGAGATTGAATTTGTACTTTAAAGAAATTGTTTCTTTATTTCTTGGTATCTAGGATTGAGATCAAGGTTTTGAAAATCATCTTGTGCCATCTTATATGGGCACACATGGTACTTATCATTTGAACCTAGTTGTTGAGTCAAGATCGCCTCAAATAATATAGTACTATTGTGATTTTTTACTTTCACATTTGCAAGTTCGCTTCCTTTTTAAAGTTGAATGGGAATTTTTGCATGTTCCCTAGGTGTAATTTTAATTCTGTTTTAAAATTGTGACTTTGCCATCAACAATGATGCTTTGAGGATGTGTTTCCTCTGTATCCTCATTTCATATGCTCAGATTTACACTGCTTTCTGTAGGTGAGTATGTTGCCAGTGGAAGTGATGATGGTCGATGGTTTATCTGGGAGAAGAGAACTGGAAGACTGATGAAAATGCTTGAAGGAGATCGAGCTGGTAGAACAGCTTTCTTAATTTTAGCACACTATAGTATTGGTGGTATGCTTTCTTTTGTCTATTGACTTAATTGTTTTTTCCTTCCTAGTTGTAAATTGTGTACAGTGCCATCCATTTGATTGTGCTGTTGCCACCAGTGGAATTGACAATACCATTAAGGTAATCATGGCTAGAGAGGTTAATAATGTTCGCGATATCAAGGCTGGGTATATGATTTCTAATAATGCTTTGCAGATGTGGACACCACATGGTCAAGTTTCTACTATGGTTGCTGGAGTAGCCGGACCGGTGACCGCAGATGTGTTAAGTGCTATAGAAATCAATCAAAGGAAACTACGCCGCAGCCGTGAAACAATTTTGTATGATTTGCACACTTTCTCATTTATGATAATTACTATCTATGCTTGCATGTATATATATATACACGTATGTATGTTTGTATATTATTCTCATAGGGTATAAGGTTATTGGGGATAGCAATATATCTGCTGTTGTTCAAATTTGTTAAATTTCTATCATCCAACTTGTTAAAAGGTTATTATATTTATTGGCATCCAGCTTGTGGTTCATAATTTATTGGCACACAGACAACATGTTAATGGTTTGTAAATAAATGCTGCTTCTGAGTGTGATAATTGTGGTCAAATTATTTTTCACTAATGATTGTTCAGAGAGCATGTTTTGGAGTGAGCAAGGTTGTGGCATGAGTGACATGCAGTATATCTTTATATGCTCCTTTTTCTGTTCGCATGCAATGGGTTGAACATTTTCTTAATACCTTTTATGGGAACTTAGAGTTGTCAAAGCTTCTATTGGAATTTATGTAAAGTTGCCATTTCGACTGTTAACCATAATCATACCACCTCTAACTGCAAATTTTGTATAAAGACTGTCAAATGTCAACCATAACCATTGTTTGCCTTTCTTGTGAATCTGTTTGCTTTGGTGTAGAATTTGGTTGCATGAGAAAATTACTCGGAGAAAATAGCAGGCCTTTCGGTAATGAAGGGTTTGGTGGTGGTTGCATTTTGTGATTTTTGGTTAGCTTTAGCCGTTTAAGGTGGAATATCTAATCGAATGTGAGTGATCGTACCTGTGCAATGACAACTGCATTCAAATTAGTATCATCATCTAAGATAAGTTATTACACAACATATACTGTCAGCTGTAAAAATTCATCTTCCATCCCTGGTAGATTCTAATGGAAAACGAGTTTTGATTTACATAATAATCTTCTGTTCCAATTTTCTCCCATGTTTTGTTTTAATTTTAACATTCCACCAGGAGCTCTAACTTTTTGCTTGTGGTTTTCACCACCTCCTTTTGTCGAACACTCATGCAGGCCTCTGCAATTTTTTGAGCAATTTCCAGTGCATGAGTTTGCAGAAGGAACTTTTCATCCGTTTGAGTGTGCTCAGAGCTGATATGTCCTATGATTGAAGAACAGGAATGGCCATTCTCATTGGGTATGATTTATGTTTTCCTGCACTAATGATTGTCAAACGATCTGCATCTGAACTCATAATCTGTTTACAATGTTAAATATATAGTGTGCCTTATATAGAGCAGCCACATTCTCTGATTAGTGCCTTGATGTTTGAGCTTGAATTTAATCATATTATCTGTTCAGGATGACTGTAGCCTTATCATTATCCTGATTTATTATTTTTAGTGTCTGGGTAATTGAATGTCCTACATTTTCTATAGTTTTGTGACTTCTATGCACTTAAGTTATTCCCAAATAAGTCTATGCTATGGTTTTATTTTGCAATGCTTATTGCCTTCTTCTTCTTCTTCCTTAATTTATTTTATTTTGTTATTTATTTATTTATTTATTTTGAATCTCACCTTCCCAGAGCAATGTTGAACCTCAATTTTGATGCATGGCCTTCATTGTTTGCCCTTGATTATCAAGTAAAAGGTTCATATGGCTGTCAAATGGGCTTCCTGCTTATGTTACAAGTTGCATTGATAAGTGTTGATGGCATGATTTGCAGCGGATTTTAGTGATAATATGTAGCAATTTGAGAGGTGATTGTGTTATACCAATGCTGATATCAAATATGCAAGCAGGGATGTCGATTTTGGTGCCTGAGGCTGCAGCCGGGTTTTTGTTACTTATTAGGAGTATTCTCAAGCTTGCAGCTCACCATTTTGAGTGTTTCAGACAAATCACCTGTACAGACGATTGTAAATTTACATATATGATACATTTAATGGTAACAAATATATGTGGAACAAGATATTGTCTCAAAATAGTGAGCAAAAGGCAAAGCCATCCGGCTTTGTATGTATCAAGCTATCCCTTTGTCCTAGTTTTTACTGATCTGATTGCAGGTTCTTTTCAGCCAATTGCTATGTGAATTCATGCCAATACAGAGTACTTATCTGCTTCTCTCTCTCTCTCTCTCTCTCTCCCTCTCCAGTTCTCATTTGGTCTAATCTCTGCCTATTTTGCTGCGTTGATTGATGCACAATGGAAGAAAGTATGTGTTCTTTTTAAGTTAATACTTTCTATACTTTCTATGCTTTGTTGTACACCTGGAAGGTTTATTTTTTTAGATGATTACTGACTTTTGAGAAGCCTAATTTCAGGTGCATGTTCTAATGGTGTTGCAATTGAGTCAATAAATTATCCAGGACTCTTCAAACAAACTCCTGGTATGTCAAATCACATTCTTTCCCTTTGACTTGCAAATAGACATTTGCTCTTAATTTCATTGTTGCTCTACAATATCTTTTTGGCATGATATTTATCTAGATAAAGTTTATAAGCACATTTAAATTGAAGATGGTGTTAATAATGATCATGATTTTTGCAATAGCAAGAGTTTGCATATGATAAATGTGGCACTAATTGATGAATCTGCATTGTGTGTTCATGAAAACCACTTATTATAAAATATATGCAAGCGTGATACACACATTTGTTCTGTTTTCAGATTTGTTATGGCCCAACATTTGCTTGTGATTTGTGACCCTACTTTTTAAAAAGCAACATTTGTTTGTGATTTGTGACCCTACTTTAAAAAAAAAGAAAAAAAAATTTATTTTTTGGTTCTCATTGGATTGACGGAAAGATATGGCTTTCTTTTATGTATACCTTATTTTTATTCTTTTTTTTGTTTGTTTGTTTGTTAGTGTGTTTATTTAATTAAATGACTTTGTTGAATTGAAAAAAAGTTTAGATAAGGGTGCAAGTCACTACAAAAAATAGCGTGGAAAATGCATTAGAAAATAAAATCGATGTACTGATTTGTGACGTTAAAAAAAATATTGGAAAATAGACAAAAAAAAAAATAAAAAAGAGTAAGGAAAGTAATGCTTAATTTTATATTAAAAACACTTTGTTAGTGGGCAAATGGAACCCAAGGAAATATATAATTTAACTATCATTGTCATGTATGCAAAAGATGTTTTAATTAAAAACCAAGGAAAAACAAATATATATATTTTATATATTAATAAATAATAATAACATTAAGAATAATACATGCAATCTCAAATGTTATAATATCAATCCATGTACTGTTGTAGCGTTTAGTCGCCGGTCTTTATTCTTATGCCGCCCTTATATTTTATATAAATAAATATACATAACGTTGTATGTAAAGTTTTATTATTATATATTCTCCACAACCATCTCATTTATTGAATTAATTTATAATTTTTTTTTTATCAAAATCACATCAATCAATCAGACCTTTCTACAAATTTTCTATAAAATGGAATATAATCACAAAAAAATTTGGCAGCTGGGATGCGAATCAAACTTGTTTTCGATTTCTTGTTATTATTATTTTATATTTATTTATATCATTATTATTATGTCTACTTACTTTAGGTTAGCAGTTGAACCCCTCAAATCCTAATGGCAGTGAAATCCCGGAAACACCCTCCTTTAAAGCCATCCTAATAAATAACCAGTTTCAATATGAGCATTAGCCCAGAGTCATTGCTTGTACGTTAGGGATGCTTGAGAAAGTGATAGACACCTTCCTGAAAAGCCCATCACTTTCTTGTTACTTTTCCCATTATACCCTCATGTTGTACCAACTTTCACAAGTTTGCCATTGATAAAGACTTCAATTCCTCCGTCTCCTCCTTCCCTTCCCTTCGCTTCAACTCGTCTTCCATTCTTCCTTTCTTTCTCCCATTATATTCTCTCTTTCTTTCTCTTTATCATCAAATCAAAATAGATAGATTTGATATTGGTTTGCTTAACTTGATAAAGAGGTATTAGGTATATATATATATATATATATATAGATATATAATACAAATTAATGGGGGGAAGCAAAGGAGAGAAAGCACGTCCATCATCACCGGCGTCAGTAGTTTGCTGCATGTGTGGTGACCAAGGGATGCCACAAGAGTTATTTAGATGCAAGACTTGCCTTATCAGGTCTCAACACAAGTAATCTTCTCATTCTCTTCTCTTCTCTATTTATATAACTTTATTAATTAATCTTATATATGTATATATATATATATATATGATGATGATGATGATGATGATGATGATGATAAATTAATTGAAAATTACTTGTCAGGTATTGCAGTGATCTATACCCAAAAACTGAGACATATAAGACATGCAATTGGTGTATAAGAGAAGAAGCATCAAAGTCTAATAATATGAACACAAACAGTGATCAAAACTCTCCAGTATTGAGCAGCAACAGCAGCAATGGTGGTGGTGGTAGTGGTAATAATGGAGGAGGAGGAGGAGGCTTAGCACCAGCACCAGCAACAGCAACAGCAACAGCAGCAGCAACAGTAGTGAAGCTTCAGCGTGGGGCTTTTCCTTCACATCTGAATAAGCCTGTTAAGAAGCAGAGGTTGCCGGAGAAGTCGCCGGATGACTTGTCTCCGACCACCGGAAAACCAAGCAGGCATGTTAATTTAAGAGCTAAGGTTAGAAGGTATAAGCTCTTGGAAGAAGTCTCTAGTTAGTTAACTTTCACTGTTTCCCTTTTCTTTACATTCATGTACTACTTCATGCACTATATATGTACGTTAAAAATAATAAAAATAAAAAACAAAAGATATATATATATATATATATATATATAATTTCATCTCAAAATATATATGAATTTTAGATGCATAGGGATGAAAAAATATATATATAATGTCAAGTGTCAACTATGAACATGATTTTGTTTTAGAAATTAATATAGTAGCGTTTTTAACCTTGCGTTTTTATATTTAATATATTTGATTTTGGGGGAGTGATTGTGATGGGGATGATGATGGTGATTAGAGAAAAGAGGAACATTGGAGACCCACATAACACATGGTTGGATTGAATTAGATGCAATGGTGGGTGATGAATCATGAAGAGTGTTCAAATCAAAGGACAAAAATTACATACATTTAACATTTATTTCATACATATTTATAGATTAAACAATTAAAAAAAAAGAAAAATAATTTTTTTAAGGACTTGTTAGAGAATCATATCACATGAGGGACCCTCCTCACCATTTGGGGTTCTGACGGTGTGTTTGTCCTCGTTATTGGGACCCACTATTTTATTTATTTTAACTTTTTTAACTCTCATCTCATGTGTTTGGGTCCCACCATTTTGTAGAATGGAGAGAGTGTGATGTGATGTGAGGACTCCCTAAAAAAGATATTTCATCTCATTACTTGTGGTGTTTAGTTGCTAATCTATTATTTATTTATTTATTTATTATTTTTTTAAAGTATAATAGATAACCCTTCCAAAACATCATAATCTTATATAATTATAAAAATTTTATTGACAATTCATTGTTATTTGAACAGTAAATAAATATATTTTAAGTCAGGATCAAATCTTTAGATCGACAATGTAGTTATTGTTCATCAGATCCTGTGTGGGAGAATTATGTTATTTCTCTCTTTGTATGTCATAAAAAATTTATTTGTTCAGTTTAATTACTAAATTTTTTTTTATTTGCAAATGACAAGACTTTAATCACCCATATGACATATAGCCAAGTTAAGAAATTTTTAGAAGCTCACTATAATTAATGCACTATTGTACTTATTTATCTCTTGATAATTTATTTTTTAGACGAGCCTTATATATATTATTTATTTATTTTTGTATATTTTGAATTTAGTTCTTAATTATATATATATATATTATTTAATTTTGTGTATGAAAAGCAAGTGTTTTCTAGATAGTTGATTAATAGAATCTATGCCAATATAGTGGGGAGCAAATTATACAGGTAGTCATATTCAAAAATGGGCATTTGGGTGGTAGTATCCAAACTTCATATACGGCTAAATATTCTTGATCAATTAAAAGATGCCACATCTTTGTATCCCTATTTATTGCATGATGAAGTTCTCTTTCAATTTTTGATTTGATTCGATTTTTTTTTTAATGACTCAAACTTTTTTTTAGATAAATGTCGAATCAAATTAATAGTTTGATCTACTAATAATAAATAAACACACAAAATTTTACAATTATAAGTTTAATTAAGAAAAAAAAAACCAAACTCTTTACATTATCTAAAATATCATAACAATTTCACACTATTTGGTTATAACTCCAAATTAAAGCATTGTTAACCTTAATTACAATTAGCTTTAGAAAACATGCTCTATCCGGGTAGAAAAAATTGATTGACAGAGGAAATAAAGTAATTAAACAGTAATTAAACAAAAAACTATTATATATATATATATCAGATAAATATGTGGACAAATCACAAATTCTCAATCTTAAAAAAGATGAAAATTAATGAAATACTGACTCTAATGTGTGTGGCAGTGATTATATATATATATATATATATAAGAAAGAAGAAGATATACATGAACACCTAAATGAGTAATAATAAACTCAATGACTTGGAATTGTGAGCACACAAAAGAAAGTATAAGTATATCTTTTTCATTGATTGTTTTCCAATACCCATGAATCAAGTTGAGAAAGTTGGGATGGCATCACAAAGTATGAAGAGCATGAGAGTGACTTGTTTGGTGTAGATTGAAGGGGTTTCTTAAGTGATGGTGATTGCTTGCTTAGTGAGGAAACACAAAGCCAAAAGAGCTCATCACTTCTTGTCTGCCTTCATTTGGTGTTGTTGCTGCTGCATGGGAGAGACTTATGACTTTTTTTTTTCACTCCTTGTTAAGACTTTTATTTTTATTTTTTATTTTTTTATATTAATTAAATTGTGGCCATAAATTATAAATTATCATGCTTATTAAGTTGTATGATTTAAAGTTTATTATTGACATCATAATGTGTTACATTATTATTTCAATAGTTATATCATCCTAGTGACAATTTTTTTTATCCTATATGATTTTTATAGTTTATGAATGCTAGAAATCATTATAATTATTATTTTTTTGTCATTAAAAGATAAACTATTTTGTCAACAATCTTTTAGTTTATTGGCACCAGATCTAAATCTCAGCTCACGTCGTATGAAGGCACAAGTGTGTTGAGATAAAAGTTTCACATTTATGACATACTCCTGATTTGTCCATATTTCATTAAAAAAAATTTATTTTATTATTCATCTTATTAAAATATAAATTTAGTATATTATATATATTTATTTATTTATTTTTATCCACGTGAAAGGAGAGAAGGAAAAATAATAATGATTAACAATAAATCAATGTTTTCTTAATATTTTTAAGTTAAGTTATAATCATGGTGATATACATCAGCAAATAAAAATATATAAGCAAATAAGATGCACATAATTATATATTAACAATTACAGATTTTTATAGGGTTATGAGAGCAAATTTCTATTTCCTTTCTCTACATCTGATTGGGCTTGTCCAAGTTAAACAGTACTAAGGCCCCCTTAAATAAACCCCGTAGAAATGGGCCTATCTCTCTAGAACTATTTGGGCCGTCTTTTAGTTTGTTTTCGGATTCGGGTTGCGGATTCTTTTGGTATCGGGTTCGAACCCGAAAGAACCGACATAAAACTATATAATGCTAACAAATAAAATAATTTATCGTTTCGTTTTTATCTTCTCGGCGGCTCTCGTTGAAGGGGTCTTCAAACCCTAACCCTAGTTTTGATTCTGGATCTCTCTCGCGAGGAAACATCTCTGTTCTTCGGAAAAATTGATCTCCAGGTTTGTGAAATTTTGTTTGATTTCGTTCTGGCTTTTTACTGTTCTTTTGATTCAGATTTCTATGGAGCTTAGTTTGTTTGTTGCGTGGATCTTGTTTTTGTAGCAACTCGTTTAATTTTCTGAGTTTGTTTGACCGGTGATTTCTTGTGCTTCATGTGATTTTATCCCTCGATTCGAATTTTGTGACTCGTAAGTTGGAGATTTAGGGCTTTCAATGGCGATGCTGCTTTAGGGAAATCCATAGTTAATCTAATGTTTTCCTTTGTGTGTTTGCTTTAAAATCAGATTATTTTTTTTCTGATATTTATAGGCGTTTGCTTTTCGAGCTGCAAATCGTTAAATTATGGCTGTGATTATAGATGTGAGGTATTTGTGATCGAATTTTAGGTGTATCTCGTTAAATTAGGGTTGACTTTAGGTGTAATTATAAAGAAACCATTTTTTTAGGACCTGTGCAATTTCTATTGAAGATTTGATCTTCTATTCTTTTTCTTTCTCTTATTTTATTTTATTTTATTTTTGTAGGTAATCTCAGTTGGAGTAGTTAAATTTTTCATATCATGGCGGCCCTCAAGGACCTCCTTCCTTCTGTGAAATCTTCAACCTCGTCTTTCTATGATCACTCCAAAGACCCGTGGTTCAAGGAGAGGTTCAGCTCCTCAGAATCTGATCAGTCTACTGTGATCAAGCCTAACCTGGTTCCGCCATATGGCAAGCGGTCAGGCTTTGTCCCGAGGAAACCTGAGGACTTTGGTGATGGTGGTGCATTCCCAGAGATCCATGTGGCACAGTACCCTCTTGGCATGGGCCGGAAGGACGAGAAGCCTGGCTCAAAGATCCTTCCTCTCACTGTGGATTCCCATGGCAAGGTTGCTTTTGATGCCATTGTGAAACAGAATGAGAATGCTTCAAAGATTGTGTATTCACAGCACAAGGATCTTGTTCCAAAGATTGTGTCTGAGGAAGAACAAGAAGCAGAGGAGATGGATAAGGAGATCGAGGAAACGACAGCAAGAACCAAAGCTGCATTGGAGAAGATTGTAAATGTTAGGTTGAGTGCTGCACAGCCGAAGAATGTTCCTACTCAGTCATCCGATTCAAAGTTTATCAAGTACAAACCTTCTCAGCAATCAGCAGCATTTAATTCAGGTGCTAAGGAGAGGATTATACGGATGGTGGAGATGCCTGTTGATCCACTTGAGCCCCCAAAGTTCAAGCACAAGAGAGTCCCCAAGGCATCTGGGTCCCCACCTGTGCCTGTGATGCACTCCCCACCGAGACCTGTCACTGTGAAAGACCAGCAGGACTGGAAGATCCCACCTTGCATATCTAACTGGAAGAATCCTAAAGGTTACACCATTCCTCTGGACAAGCGGCTCGCTGCTGATGGAAGAGGACTGCAGGATGTTCAAATCAATGATAACTTTGCCAAACTCTCAGAGGCTTTGTATGTGGCAGAGCAGAAGGCAAGAGAAGCTGTTGCAATGAGGTCCAAGGTGCATAAAGAATTGCAGTTGAAGGACAAGGATAGGAAGGAACAGGGTCTTCGAGCCTTAGCACAGAAGGCTCGTTTGGAGAGGACTGGAATTGCTCCTGCTTCTGGTCCTGCACCCACCCCTTCTGAGAAAAGTGTGGTTGATGATGGTGAAATGAGGATAGAGCAGCATGAGCAGAGGAAGGAGACTAGGGAAGAAAGGGAGGAGAGGTTGCAGCGTGATAAGATCCGTGAGGAGAGAAGACGTGAGAGGGAGAGGGAACGAAGGTTAGAGGCCAAAGATGCAGCGATGGGGAAAAAGAGCAAGCTCACAAGGGATAGAGACCGTGATGTTAGTGAGAAAGTTGCTCTTGGTATGGCCAACACCGGAGCTGGCCGTGCTGGGGAAGTCATGTATGACCAAAGGCTGTTCAACCAAGAGAAGGGGATGGAGTCTGGTTTTGCTGCTGATGACCAGTACAACATCTATGACAAGGGTCTCTTCACAACACAACCTACTCTCTCAACCCTCTATCATCCTAAGAAAGATGTTGATTCCGATATGTATGGCGGTGCTGATGAGCAGTTAGAGAAGGTCCTCAAGACTGATCGGTTCAAACCTGACAAGGCATTCACTGGTGCATCAGAGAGGCCTAGCAAGAGGGACAGACCAGTTGAGTTTGACAAGGAGGAGAAAGAAAGCGATCCCTTCGGTTTGGATCAGTTCTTTACTGAAGTCAAGAGAGGTAAGAAAGCATTGGATAAGATTGGAGGCGGAGGAACCATGAAAGCAAGCGCAGGCTCTTCAATGCGAGATGACTACGAAGGAGGAGGATCTGGAAGGAGTCGCATTGCTTTTGAAAGAGGCGGTCGCTGAGTAGTCAAAAGCAATTGTTGGTTTGAAAATTCGCAGCTCTACATTACTATCTCTGAGACCATGCTAGTTATGCCTTTTGATCGTTTGCTTCTTTGGATCAAATATTCTAGATATAAAACTGTTAGCTATGAATATTACTCCTGTATGAGTGATAAGATGTGTTTCTGAGTGTTTTGCAGCTCTTCCAATCATTGCAGAGTGAAGTTTATTCATCTACATTGCAGACTGTATATATATTATATTTCAGTTCTGGTCTCCTTTTTGTTCTTTGCTCAAGATTTACTCTTTCATCATTCATTTTTCTTCTACAAGAGAAAAAGAAGAAGAAGTGCATTTATTAATTTATTCGTTTATTCCTAATAACATTGATTATAAAGCTTATTATTGATAAAATGCTTGAATGGAGTATAATAATTTTGTATATATATTTGAATAGAAATTAAAAAGTATTTTGGTAAAATAGAAAGGCAAGTGATGGGAAAAACATTGTCATCCATGCGGACCAAGTTCCGCGCCATGTTGTCCCGCTTTCATCCTCTTCTCCCCAGACTTCTTGTTCCCATTCTCGTCTCTTGCCCTGTTCCTCTTGCTTCCCAAAATACCCGGTTTTCTTCCCACAATACCCCTCCTCGGTCATTCCCGATTTCAGGTCCTCTCTCTTCCTGTTTTTCTGGCCTCCAATGCCCTAGAGCTCGCTCTGGAGCTTCCTTTCCCGTTTGTTTGGCTCGTGGGTTCGCTTCTGAGAGAGCAATGGAAGAGGGATCGATCTCTTATATCAATCAGAGAGATGCGGCGGAGATAGATGAGCTGCTCATGGGACCTCTAGGGTTCAGTGTTGATCAGTTGATGGTCTGTGTGCTTCTTGTTATGTGTTTTATGAATCCTTGGATGATCGTTTGGTGTTTTAGGTTTTATATTTTTTATGATGATTTCTCTCAGGAATTGGCTGGATTGAGTGTGGCGGCTTCGATTGCGGAGGTACTTTGTGCTTTTCACTCCTGAAATTGATTTTATATATATATATATATAGAAATTATCATTAAAAAAAAAATCAGCTTTTTCTTAAGGCTAGTCTGTGTGTCATCTTGGATGTGACTTTGTTACCAATTGTTTGATCACATTAACATAGTGTCTCGTGTTTGTAAGGAAATCATTCAAAAGAGAATGTGTTTACTCTGAGGGTGAATTTGAATAATGCTTATGCTTGGGGTGCTGTTTTTTTTTCTCTCTTGTTTTGTGAAGATTTTATCATTTAGTTTGTTTTACTTCACTTAAAGCAATAATGAGTCTTGCGGAATTTGAAGAAATATCAGAGAACAAGAATGTTATTTAGTTTCAAATGTTCCTATCTCTTTGAATGCCTATTATACCATGTTTATGCATCTTGGCAACAGTTGATTGGTGTCTGCCATGGGGTTTTGACTTCTGATATTCTGTCATCTTATGCACTTGATGTGGCTGAAGCTCATGCACAATTAAAACCTTGTATTTTTTTCTCAGGTCTATAAATCTAGTGAGTACAATCGAATTCTCGTACTCTGTGGTCCAGGAAATAATGGCGGTGATGGTTTGGTGGCTGCTCGCCATTTGCATCACTTTGGATATAAACTGTTTGTTTGTTATCCAAAGCGCACACCCAAAGCTCTTTATACTGGCCTAGTTACTCAGGTACTTTTTGGAGTACTCCTTTATGAATCCCCATCCTGGGCTGGATTTTGATTCTTTTGAATGATTTTGTAGTTGGAATCACTGTCAATCCCATTCTTGCCAGTTGAAGACCTGCCTCAGAATTTAACAGATGATTTTGACCTTGTTGTGGACGCGATGTTTGGATTTTCATTTCACGGTAAACTTGGATTTTCCCTTCCAGGCAACCTTTTAGAATTTTTTTTATGTCAATAAACTTGCTTCTCTTTTGATTACTGATGACAAAATAAACTTGAATAGTTCCAAAACTTTTTAATGGTTAAGTGAGGTTGTAGCAATCTTAATCTAGCCAAATTTTGATTGCAAAGAGCATCTCTCTGCTAGTATAAATGACATGGCACCAGAAAAAAAAATTAAATAATCTCCAGGACTAAAGAGAAGGGCAAGCATGGAATTTATAGTTATGCTTCTAGAGTTTTTTTGAGAACATAATCTAAGTACATTGTTGCCTATTGTTTATGGATCAGTTGGTATATATATATATATATATACATGATTGTTGTGGTTTCCTACCCTCTTTTTACTTCGAAGATAACTATCCTTGTTGCCACATAGGTAAACCAAGGCCACCATTTGATGATCTTATTCAGCGGCTTGTTTCCTTGTCTATTGCTGACAATTCATCCAAACGAAGAACTGCTGTAGTTTCTGTTGATATTCCCTCGGGGTGGCATGTTGAAGAAGGAGATACAGATGGCAGTGGATTTAAACCTGAAATGCTGGTCAGGACCTGATGTGAGACATGATTGTGTCCTTTTAAAAGCATGAGAAAATTAACCACATACACACACAAATATATATACATATATATATATATATATTATTTGCTGTAAATTAGATTCTGCTTCTTACAAATTTTATTGATCAATGTTGCACTGAATTAAGGTGTCATTGACTGCTCCAAAGCTCTGTGCAAAGAAATTTGTTGGGCCTCACCACTTCTTAGGAGGTAGATTTGTGCCGCCATCCATTGTAGAGAAGTATGGTCTTCAGCTTCCTCCTTACCCTGGCACCTCCATGTGTGTCAGAATTGGAAAGCCCCCATCTGTTGATATATCAGCATTGAGAGAAAATTATATATCTCCTGAACTACTTGAGGATCAGGTGATGGCTAATCCTACAGATCAGGTATGTGTAGCTTGTCATAGACAGTTGATTGCATTTTGTTGCCTTATACATCAAATGTCAGTGAGTGAAAACAGAACTGAATGGTTCATTTCGCAAATCATCTTTTCAGTGTACACAATTTGCTTCTTTCATTGTGTAAAAAAACTTTTGGGCCTGAATTGTGCATGCAGTTCCTCAAGTGGTTTGATGAAGCAGTTGCTGCTGGTTTGCTTGAGCCAAATGCAATGGCACTGTCAACTTCTGGGAAGGGAGGAAAGCTGTAAGTGTGGTTAATTCTCTTCCTTAAGTTTTTAATCTTGGAAAAGCTTGGTTAATATCTATATTTTATGCAAACTCTTGAATGTACATTTGCCCATGCAAGAAAGTCAAGGATATGGTGTCTAAACATCTTACATTTCATTTTGTATATTGTGTTTCTTATTGTGCAGTTCATCACGCATGGTCTTGCTGAAAGGAGTAGATAACGATGGCTTCGTTTGGTTAGTAAAAATTCCTCATCAAATAACTGTTGGGTGCTTCTTTATTTATTTATTTTTTTTTAGGTCTACAAATTTTTTAAGTGCCTACAGTGGACAATTTATAAATTTTTCTACCACTTTCATTTCTTTACCTTCATGAATGCTCTTATTTAGGTATACAAATTATGGAAGCCGAAAGGCACATGATCTGTCTGAAAATCCACATGCAGCACTTCTTTTCTTCTGGAACGATCTTCATAGGCAGGTAACATCCTTTTTTTTTTTCTCTCTTTGTAATTCTGATTAAATTATCCTTTCTAAATAATTGGAAGTGAGTGCTTTATCTTCTTTATCACAATATTACACCTCTTTTAATTTTATCGATATTCCTTACAACAAGGGCCAATTGTCGTGCTTCTTGGCGAAGCAAAATTATTGACATATGTAAAAATGGTTCTTTGAGGTGCAGTGATACTTTTCAAACTTTCTTGGAAATCATATATTCTGACAAGAAACAATCAGCTTAGTCTTGTGAAATCACCGGAAAATAGTACCTGAGAGAGATTGCTCACTACATCTGACCTGACTTCAAACTTATTTAGAAATCTAAATCAAAATTATTGTAGAAATAGACATATTGTTCACCATTTATATCAGAACTTCTGATCACTTGTAAGTTTGCCAAGCAAAATTTCAGGTAAGAATAGAAGGGACTGTGCAGAAGGTTCCTCTTGATGAATCTGAAAAGTACTTCCACAGTCGACCTCGAGGAAGCCAACTTGGAGCAATTGTCAGCAAGCAGGTATGCTTGGTTTGGCTTGCTTTCAAGCTTGGGAACTTATATCTTTTATGTACACATTATGAGTACTCGTTATATCTTTCTTCAGAGTTCTGTTATAGCTGGAAGGGAAGTTCTCTACCAAGCATACAAGGAACTAGAAGAAAAATATCCTGATGGGTAAGTTTGATCAATGCTGAGTTCTGAAATATGTTCTGTATTCTTCAACACGAATCAGGCTGATCGAATCTTAGATATTTGCTTTTATACAATTTTTTTTTTATATTAACTAATCAGACAGTATAGAATCAATCCTTTCAGTTGTAGTAGTCTCATATTTTTGAGTCCTAAGCGAGGTCAACTAATTCTCTCGCATTCACAGCATTCAAAGATTATTTATTGCAGCTGGATTGTGGGATAGCTCAGTTTTCATGAGGTCATTTACATATTATGGATTGATACGTAAAGTTTAGTGGACGAGTTCTTGTAGAGGTTATCTAAAAGGAAGCATTCTATCTGGACGTATACATTTGAGATAGGAACACTTAAATGTCTATGCATGTATGTGTGCACAAATTTGAGTGGATGGATGATTAAACTTAATTTCATGCTTCCCATAAAAAAGAAAACAAATGGCGATCATTTGAATACAATCAGAAAACTGAGTCAAACAGAGAATTTCACTTTTTTTGTGGTTGTTCAGGAGCTTGATTCCTAAACCAGACTACTGGGGAGGCTACCGGCTTACACCAAATCGTTTTGAATTTTGGCAAGGGCAACCCTCTCGCCTTCATGATCGGTTGGCCAAACTCTCCTCTCTATGAGCTCTCTATTACTTGTGAGTTTAAAAGTACAGACTCTCAACATGATGACTTGTATAATGCACATGATAATCTTTCCAACAGGGTACAGTACTGTCTCAAAGAGATCGACGGAAAGCAAGTTTGGCTGATCGAAAGGTTGGCCCCATGACGAGCATCCCCATTGTCTACTCTGTTGCGACAAACAATTCCATCGATGAGTCACTCAAATACATTATATAAAAATAATAATAACGCGGTAAAGAACAAAAGGTTATTAAGCTTGTATTTTATGAACCTGGTATACTTTCATCCATGTGGCAAATGGACCTCCATTTGCACAACATCCACCATGGTCCCAAAATGCAGGCTTTCTTTCTATTACTTTATTTTATTGCCTGAATGTTGGTTAGGTCTGGGATCTGTTGTTTTTAATAGTTTGGCAAGTTGAGTGGGGGCCAAAATGACTCATTGCATACTTTATAGGACTCTTTCAACTGGACAGGAGATGGTTTTAAATTTGTTATAAATTCCAATGAATAGTGTTATCAAGTTAGCAACAAGAGGGGGTTGATTGCAAACAGGTACAACTTGCCAATGTTTTTTAGGTGTGTGGTCAGTCAAGCACATGCTATGCATTTGGTGATGGAGAATGTAATCTCATGAGTTTCTCTCAATTGTT
The DNA here is from genome assembly GCF_009730915.1 of Dioscorea cayenensis subsp. rotundata. Taxonomy (NCBI): domain Eukaryota; kingdom Viridiplantae; phylum Streptophyta; class Magnoliopsida; order Dioscoreales; family Dioscoreaceae; genus Dioscorea; species Dioscorea cayenensis. The sequence continues at coordinate 28,497,699 of NC_052489.1, read as the reverse complement.
ATCATGTCTGATGATTTGACTGGAATGAATGAATGGGTCTAATTTTTTCAGCTTTATTTATTTATTTATTTTTGGGAGTGATTCATCTTCTTCCACGTTGTTTGTGGTGGTGAATCGCAATATTACTTTTGTAAAATGAGGGAAAATTCGAATATATAGTTTTGTCAAATTAAAATTTATAAAAATTAATTATGAGATTTGGCTTTTTTTTCACCCGCTTTACATAAGTTTTTTTTTTAAAAAAAAAATAATAATTCTCTTCTAAAAGTCATGTGGCTGTGTTGGTGTAGACCAACATCGCAACAACATTGATGAACAGAATTTCCATGTGAGAAATCAGAACAGAAATTCTATGTGAGAGATTGAATGGATATAATTCAACAAAAAAGAACAAAAATCTCATATGAGAGATCGGATGAATAGTATAATTAATGTAGTTGTTCACTTTGTAAAAAAAAAACATTAATGTGTATAAATTTGTAAAAAAAATTCAAATTAATTTCTAAAAACCTAAGGGTATAAAAACAAATATATATGTTTCAAGGGTATTGCAGAAAAGTTATTTTAAAAAGGGTATGTTAGTAATTGCATAAATTTAGATGACACAAAATAATAATAATAATAATAATAATAATAATAATAATAATAATAACAATAATAATAAAGGTAGGGACCATTGATTTTCAGAATTTCTAAATTTGCTGTCCCTGATAATGATAAAGAAAGAAGTGGCCACATCTGTTCATTCAATGCTCTCTCTCATATTTCCTGCTTTCATAGCGAATGATTGCAAGAAAACTACTTGCACTTAGCCTTCCAACTGGACCAAGAAATGCAAACAAAGAACATGGCCTCCAAATTGATTGCAGCCACCTGTTTAATTTAAACACAGTAATATAAATTTAAAAACTAGAAATCCTAATAATTATTTTCTTTTTCAGTAACAGTGAAAATAGAATAATTATTAACCTCTATTAATCTTTACTAAATCACCTCTATTAATCTTTACTAAATCTCTATAACTGATCTTCTCATAGTGAAGAAAAATCAAAGCTTTGCTTTTAAATAAGAATGATCGGTAAAGTAGCACACTACTACTACTACTACTACTACAGGCCTGAACAAGACCCCACAAGGACTTTGAAAGGTGGTTTGACCACTCTCATGGCAATCCTCCTCCAGCAAAAGCCTCCTAAATATGTGTCTACTCCCCCACCCCAAAAACATATTTCAGCTTTCAATGACTCCAGTCCTATATAAGATGGAGAAGGGTTTTACTTCGGTCAGTGATGCCTCAACCTCATCTCTCTTCTTCCCTCATTAATGAGGAAAATGATTGGCTGTTATGACACTGGTCATCTAGATTCTAGACTAATAAATCATAGTGAGAAAAAAAACAAAGAGTAGGTCACATGTCCCTCTCAAGGATGATGAAGAACCATTCTAGAGAGCTCTTGTTATAGAGCTCAAGAATGAATAGTAGATGATTCACTAGATGAGAACCAAATCATAAAGCAGACAAGCCACCAACCATGAACATTTTGTTCCATGTACTACAGATATCATGTATTCTGAGCAGAGAACATTATCAAATACAAGATAATTTATTAAAAAAAAGAAAAAGAGTGGTGGCGACTAGTGTAACAAGTAATTAGTTAATAAAAAAAGAAAAGGAAAAATTTTTCATTCTCTTCTGTGCACCCAAACCCTTCAGATAAATAAGTAAAATAAAAAGTGAAGCTGACCAGTTCAGAGCACAAGCATAAGTTGTTCAGAGTCATAATGGTTGTTTTCCTATTTCCAACGGTTGGTACACACACACTCACATACACAGACGCACAAGCGCGCACACACATTGGTGTTTCTGAGCATCATCAAAGTGCAAGTATAGTATGTGTACCTTGTAATTAAGTTTCCTTTCACTTTACCCGGAGCTTTTGATTAGAAGGCAGCAGCAACAGCAGCAGCGAGCAAGAGAATTTTATTGAAGAACAAATGACACCAAAAAAGTTCCCTCTTCCTTCCCACTTCTCCTTTAGCAAAGCACCAGATACATTGCGTACCATTCCAGATAGTGTGACAAGTTGGTCCACCCAAAAGCTTCAGACCTCAGCTTCAAATAATTCAAGTGGTGAATTGATTCATGGATCTGATCTGATTGATTCCAAGTTCATGATATTGAAATAAACCAGTCATTTTCCTTGCTTTAGGTGAATGACATTAAGAGATTGGCTCTAGAGTGGGCAATCTTAACAAGGGAAAGCTATGATGCTGGTTCCTTAAACCGTAAGTCCTTAATTAGCGAAAAATATTGGAGATTGATAGATATGAGAACAGGCTCTCCATCACATCCTCATAAAGATCATAGCTTTTTCTATGTAAATTTTGTATTTCTTTGCCTTAAGAACACTGCATTGAGTATGAAACCTTAAGAGAGAAATGGAAATAATTCCAAGAAATCTAACAGACCTTTGCTAATGCGGCCTATCAACGCAAGCAAACAAACTCGTACTAAATTGCCAACCAAAGTGTACAAATCACCATTGTACCAAATCATGATGGGAAAGATATCACTGAGGTCGGAAATCTAGGGCAAAACAAAAGGTTGTGGTGTGAGTTGAAGTTGATATCAATGGAGTCAGGAGGTCCATTAGGAGCTTTCATGGGCCAGGGATGATTGATGTGGTTCAAGGCGTAGCCTATTCAGACAAACTAATTCATGGCCCACAGTAAGGAAAGTTGCACTAATCTGATGAAATGGACTGTACCATCAATATAGTAATTCATCCTGGTTGAAACTCAACTCGTGTTGACTTCCCCAATGGAGGTCATAGGTCATTCATTGTAATGATACCTAAAGCTACAAGTGAGTTGAGGTCTCTATAATCAAACTAGTTAGTAGGCCTAATCACCACAATGAAACTGAAGGAAATGAAACAATTATAAACATCAATCCTTACAACAATTATTTGTTTTTCAGGCATCTGATATGTTCGAAGCTAACAATCGTAGAACCTGAAGGAAATGAAACTGAGACGCAGAATATGAAGTAAAGATTGCTGAGATTACATAGAAAACTTGAAAACCTCCTACAAGAGAGTGGAAAGTTCCAAAGTTTCACCTTTTAGTTTGGTGTCAGCCACAGATGGGAAACCATGGATCTTTGCTGAGAATGAGAGAAGGTGAGAACTATTGATGAAGTTTATCGGCTTCTTGAGAATGAAAGTATTAATAGCAACATACTGATAGAACAATATCACTTAATGACATCATCTCCAGAATTGCACCCTCTCCTCCATAGAATTGTTGATGTCCCAATTCCAACAGCCCAAACACAAGAAATAAAATTACCAAATCAGAAAGGGCTAAAAGATACAACTGGAACTGTCTCATCTAATGAGGCGGAACAAGATAAGTCTACAGTGGGTTATGAAAACTTGCCACCAAGTTCACAATTCTTGCAGGCAGTGATGGATTGAATACGAGATGAACTCTCTCCCAGGCCAAGCAAGAGGGTGATGGCAGAATCCTTCTTCAGCAAATAGCAATAAAGAAGCAGACACTACAAGATTTCCACAAATGGCGGTGCGTCAGTCCTCGGCCCGGCAAGAGACCGGTAAAGGTATAGCCTCTCAACATTCTGTACATCTTCGTCAGGCCTCTCCCTGATCACCTCCACCACCAAATGGGGTAATGTCCGAGCCACATCCTGGCAACCCCTCAAAGAAAGTTTGCATGCAGACATCCAAAGGAATCTCATGTTGTAGTAATGCTGAATGCCAGAGATTAGACCCAAGTCTCCGAAAGGGCTGTCCCTGATCTCGAGCTTCTGCAATTTTGGGCAACCTTCAAGGACATACCTAAGACCCAAATCACTATCCCCAGCAAACGCAACAGACAGCGTCCTCACAGACTTTCCGTATTTGCCAATGTACCGAAAGGCCTTGTCAGTAAGCAAACCAGACACAGCAAGCCTAGTGAGCTTCTTGCAGTTCATCACAATGGCCCCAAAGCCATCATCCATGGCGTCCCTCGTGCGGTGATCAGGTCGGTGGCGGTCCATGATGCAGAGACGAAACACCACAAGCTCCGGGCAGTTCTTGGACATGGACACAACCGCAGCATTAGTCATTCTTTGGCAAAAGTATAGGATCGACCGGAGCTTCGGGCAGCCCTCAGAGATTGCCTGCAGCCCAACATCTGAAACAGAGCCCTCAGAGTCCTCCCTTGCATAGAAAGGGAACACTCTAAGCTCTCGAAGATCCTTGCATGTTGCTGCTACTAGTTGAAGCCCTTCATCCCCAACAGTATCAAGAACCTATAAAGAAAATAACACAAAAAAATTCAGTTTCAACACGGATAAGTATCATAATTTACAATATTTGGAAGCAAAGATTACCCAGAAGTTTTGTAGATTGTGGCAGTGGACAATGATTGGGCGGAGCTGCTCAGTTGTGATCTCAGCATAACTGAAGTTGAGGGAGGTGAGGTTCGGGCAAGCTGGTAGAATAGCAGGAAGATGCTCTGGCGCGAGCCCACGGAAGCCTGAGAGGCAGACCAAAGACCTCGAAGCAGTGACAAATGCTGGGTTCAAATCAACCACCTGCTCATTCGCAGCCTGAGCAAACCGGAATGAACCAGTGCCAAGGTGAGTGAGCTGTGGAGCACGCACCATGAGCCGCTGGAGCTGCCCCAAAGAGACATGCTGATTCACTCGCAAACGGAGAAGGGCTGGGGATCGGGCAACAAGTGCCTCCAACGCTTCAAAGTTCACAGGGCAACGCACACAATCAAACACTAGAGATTCCAGGCAGGTCTTAGTCTCCGGGAACTTTGAGATCCAGTCCACATCATCATCATCTTCGTCATCCTCCATATCGTTCTCTATCAGATCCAGCACACGGAGGCGCCTGAATCCATCAAATGCATCAAATTCTCAGCTCAAGCACAGCACTATTAATTCCCAAATCTTCATCACTGACTTTGAAAAATCTAAACCAAGTCCAAAACATTAATTTGAATGTGGGAAGCCACTCAATGCAGCAATTCTACAAAACATCTAATCAGGTTTTGAGCACGAAGATAAGCTTAGACGAAAAATCCATAAGATCACCCAAAAACAACGATCTTTCACTAAGAAAACCAAATCGGAAATGAAACAACTCAAATCACTAATTACTGAAGTAGGGTTGGCAAGCGTGAAATAGCTAAATCAATCCCCTGCTGCGGAACGATGGTAGATCAACAGGAATTAGGGTTATATCAGAATAAACAAGCACCTGCAGTTCTCCGCGACATACGCAAGGCCACCAGTGCCGAAGCCATCGCAGCAGAAGAGTGTGAGCTCGCGGAAGGAAGGCAGATAGCGGGAGATGACAAAGAGATCCTGATCAACCACCGTCATTCGCTTAAGATGAAGCTTTTCAACCGAGGAGTAGGAGGAGCAGAAGGCCTTGGCCCAAGGGGTGAACCTCCCGCCCCAACCCTGCGGCAAAAGGCCAAAATCAGCAAATCTAGGCTTCCCCTTGAGCGCCACCGCCCGGATTCCAGGGAACCGGGCGACGGCGCGAGCTGGGTCAACAGCATAGCAGTTTCCGATGAAGAGCTCCCGGCGGGTCCGCGCCTCGGCGTGGTACCAGGACCTACAGACAAGAGAAGCGGCGTTGCGATCATGGCGGGTGGTGAGGAACTGGAGCACGTTCTCAAGGACGTTCTCAAGGACCTGGTCAGAGAAAGGGGGAGGGAGATCGGAGGGAAGAGCAACACAAGTCTTATCGCCGACGGTTAGATCCATGGAGTTGCCGTGATCGTCGTCGTCGTCGTCGTCGTCGCCGGACATGATCTCGGAGGATGAGCGTTCCTCTCTCATGAGAAGAAGATGCGAAGATGGGGATAGATTTGTAATTTGAGGAATTCTTGTTGGAGTGATGAAGGATGATGATGATGACCGGCATTGGTTATATTTATATATATTATATACACACACACCACCTGGTGTCCATTGTGAATTATTATTATTATTATTATTATTATATATTTTCGAGGAAAACTATATAATTTTTTTTATTTCAATAAAAATTTATCATTTTATAATAAATAAAAATACTAAGAAAAATGTAAATCCACGATTCTACTATTCTAATTTAGGCTGTGTTTGATTGACAATATTGAAAATAAATGAAAAATAATTTTTCTATGAAATATTTTCCCATGGAAAATGAAAAATAGTCGTTTGATTGGCATTATAATCTAACTAAAAATTCAAAAAAATTATATGAAAAATTTTGATTTTGTTGTTTGATTGCTCTTGTTTTCTTTGGAAAAAACCTCATTTGTTGTTTAATTGCATCAATTTTTTCTAAAAAAAATCACATTTTTCCATGGAGGAATTTTTTAGAAATTATTAAAATTATAAACAACACTACGCCGTGAATCTGTTTACTAATATGGATAAATTTATTTAAAATATTATCAAGTTATATAATTTATTTTTTAAAAAAAATAAAAGAAAAATGAAAAACTTTTCTTTTAAATTTTTAAAAGAAAAGTTATTTATAAACAACGCTATGTGAAATTTAATCTTTCCATCAAAACGCCGCGGGATTTGTTCACTGATTTAGATAAATTTATTTAAAATATTATCAAGTTATATAATTTATTTTTTAAAAAAAATTAAAAGAAAGGAAAAACTTTTCTTTAAAATTTTTAAAAGAAAAATGATTTTAAACATTTCGATCGCATGTTATTTTTTCACATAGTTCTTACATTTTCCCAAGAAAACTTTTCCCAGGGGGGAGACAGGAAAATTTTTCCATTTATTTGAGGGAAAATAGGGTCATGTGATAGAGTTTGTGGAAAGAACTTTCACGAAAAATTTTTGCAAACAAAAATGGCCCGTAAAAAATTTTTCCATTAAAAAAAATGGCAATCAAACACAACCTTAATGTTTTTTTTAATGACAAACAACCGCTATTTTAAAATGTTATGAAAATGATGAATAATAAACTTAAAATGAAATATCTAAATCAACATTATTATTTACAGTACTATGGAGAGAATGCCATTTTTCTCCTGGTACACGTATTATTAAGTTATCATAAATAATGCACCATCGTATTTATCTGTACTTTGATACTTATTTTATGAGGTTGTGCAAGTAATATTATAGATTAAGCTATACCAATATTGGCTTTGACTTGTTTTTTTAGTTAAAACTTAAATATTTTGAATTTATTGTAGTTTAATTTCTTACTAATTTCTCTTTTTTTGTCTTTTGTTAGACTGTTTTATCCCTCGTTGATAGTGGATGGAACTTGGGAATCTTAAGCTTAACTATTTCTCATATTTAGCTTCTAATTAAAAAGAGTTGGATGAAAAGATGGGTGTGCATGTGTGTGTGTGTATATATATAAATGGGCTCCTGGTTGGTTTCCAGAGGAATTTTGCTTTATTATGTAATGAGGTTTTGTATGTTTTGCTTCCATTAATATAAAATTATTTGTTTTTCATAAAATATTATAGTTTTGTTTGGTTGAAGAGAATTAGAATTTCTTATTATTTAAATGCAGATGGCATCATATTTGAGATGTTACGGCCATGAACTTCGCCATCAATTGATGTTTCAAGTAAATTACATTAAAAAATTATGTGAAAAGTAAGTAAAAAAAAAAAAGAACATTTCATTTTCAATAAATCATGAATAAAATATTACAGAAATGATTTAGCTCTTGATTGTAAAATAGTAAAAACTTTCCTTTTTGAAATATAAAAAATCACTTTTAATACGATCAAACATTTTCCTTTTGTGTTTCTGGACTCGATTTATTTTTTATCAAATGAACACAACAACTGGAATGGAATGGTTTATTATTATTATTATTATTAATGGATTGATTGATTGAATTGTGCCATTTAGGAAGAGGGCTATTGTTCAGCAGGTAAGAGACTTGGAAGTTCTGATGGTGCAAGAACAAAGCCAAGAGTCAGTTGTGAGGCAATGGTGTTTTTCACCTACCCTTTTCTACCGTTCTTGCTTGAAGATGAGATGCAGGTTAATTTTTTTTTTATTTTTTATTTATATTAAAGTAGATTAACCATGAATTTATTAGGAAAACAAGAACAACAAATAACAAACAAACAACACAAACAGCCAAACAAAATTACAAAACAGAAATGAGATGCAGATTAGTAGTTAATTAAAGTTTGATTTTTTTCTCAAATTGGTGGTTGAAGTTTCAATAATAAAAAATGTGTTGAAATATCTTATTTAAATTAGAAAAATAAAAAGAATATAAATTTTATTTTTTTAATAAAATAAATTAATTATAGTTTTGTTAAATAAAACAAAATTAATATCAACAAACATGAAAAATATAATGTACAAATCAAACTGAAATATGATAAAAGTCTTTAAATTTTTCAAGTAGCGATGAAAGAGAGAGCCAATAAGACAAACCCATAGGGCATTAGGGGTGGACATGGGCCAGGCTGTGTCAGGTCTAGGCTGGGCTAGACTCAAAAATACAACTCATATATTTGGGTTGGGCTGGGCCGGGCCATGTTTGTGCTAAATTATCTTGGTTCAAACTCGACCCATTTGATTAACATTAGGCCCAACCCAACCCAACCCAAAAAATAAATAATTTTTTTTAAAATAGTTGAAATAACTAAATAAAACTGCTACTACAACCCCTAAATTTTTTTCAAACAAGTAAAAAAATACAACACAAGTATTATACATAGTTCAAACAAATTCTATATAGATAAGTAGTAATATTATCAATAAATATTATCAATAATATATTATATATATTATCAATAAATTCTATATAAATCAGAGGCTAAAAAGTTGTCTAATTTTGACTTATTTCAAACCTATTATATATAGAATTTACATCTTCTATGGGCGTCCAATTATCAGCCGTTGGATCAAAATCCAACGACTGACATTGATGAACAGTATTATTATTTATTATAATGTTTCGAACAGTAATTACTGTATATATTACGGTAGCAATTACTGTTTATCAATGTAGCCGTTGGATCGAAATCCAACGGTTGATAATGAACATCCATAGATTTCTTATCTATGGACGTCCATATAAGATTGGTCCTCATATATATAATTATATATATTATTTATTTATTCGGGTTAGGCCGGGTTGGGTCGGGTTAAAATTCATCTGACCCAAACCTAGCTCGAAATTCAATCGGGCCAAAATATTTGAGCCCAACCCAACTCTTTGGGCCAACTTTCTAAACCCAGGCCTTGTATTTTTTGGGTTGGGATGGGGTTAGTCCATGGGTCGCCCGGCCCATGTCCACCCCTATAGAGCATACCACTAACACTCAGGATTTTTAAATTTTGATTCTTGAATAAAAAAATAAATAACAAAAACTGGATAAACATCGTACCAACGTAGCTGTTACCTCTGTTACCTCATATTCAGTTAGTTTCAAATTAGTGGTTCTGGTTTTTATAAATTTTATAATTAGAACTGAACCATAACTTTAAGATTCGGGTTCTAGTTCATTTCCAAAAGATTTGTTCCCATTAATCAAAATATATTAAATAAATTTTGTTTTATATATATATTGCATTATTTGAACTAAATAAATATTTGATTAGGTTATAATTTTTATATGAAAAATGATCTTATGATTATTTAATATTAATTAAAAACATTATTGTAACTTTTTACTAATAATAAATATTAATTATGTATGGTCTCTTTATTTTGTGTTTTCCATCTTTTTAGTCCCTCTAATATAAAATCTATTATTTTGATCTTCATATTTTTTTTGTTATCGTATTTGTATATTTTTATTTTTTTTTATCTCTCAAATTGATGGGTTGGTCCATGAAAAAATAAAAATATGTAAATATGATGACCAAAAGAGCTGATTTTATATAAAAGGCTAAATCTCGGAAAATGAAAAAAACTGGAATAAAAACTTTGATATTTTATCATAGCATGTAGCTATGAGACTTTTTCGGATCGATTTTAAAAACGAAGTATTTTGTTATAAGTTAAGACTTCTTTCGACAAAAAAAGTTTGTAGTTTTCATAAAAAAAGTCGAAAAAAATGAGCTTTTTTTCAAAAAGCTAGTCATGAGCAACTCGAAAAAAGCTGGTTTTTAGACTTTATTTTTTTACATCTTCTGTATTTACAGAGAATCTAATACAAACACAAAATATAAAAAAAGTGCATACAATTTTTTTTTTCTCAAAAATCACTTTTACTCAATTTAAAAACAAAACGAGTACGTTTTTTTTTTAAAAAAAAAACAGTTAATCCAAACAAGTCCTTCATGTATTTCGTCAGGTCAATACGGGTTTCAACATTCAATAGAGGACCGCGTTAAGCAATCCATTCACTCCAAGGAACTCCATGGAAGAAGCTCCAAAGAAGCCCGACGCTGACGCTGGCGCCGGCGAGCACTCGTCGGAGTACGCGCCATACCCGAAGCTTGACGCCAAAGACCTTGAGCCCCCTCCGCCTCCCGCTACCTCGATGCCTCCGCCGGACTCCAATCCCTACGTCTCCTCAGCCCCCGTTCCCGCCTCCAAGAGTACGCCCAATTCGTGATTTCCTTCAGTTTTGATCTTTGGTTTTTGGGTTTATCGTTTTGATGTGTTCTTGGTCTGGATTAGATGCGGTGGATTCCGTGAAGGATGTGCTTGGGAGGTGGGGGAAGAAGGTTGGAGATGCCACGAAAAAGGCCGAGGGTTTCGCTGGTGATGTTTGGCAGCACTGTGAGTTCAACTTTGCTTTAAATCTCTGATCTTTCTATTTATTTTTTTATTTTTGTTTTGTTTCTTGTTCGACTTGAATTTATTTAATTTGATGTTCTGCTGCAAATCCGTAATTGTTTTATTTCTTGTTCAACTTGAATTTATTTAATTTGATGTTCTGCTGCAAATCCATAAGCATGGGTATTTGAAGGAAGCATAGGGATTCTATTTTCATTTTGCTCTGAAGGAATTCGAGTGTTTAACGATGCTTTTACTGAATAAAAATGTTCGTTTCTTGAGATAGTTCAGGGTGGAGTTGACTTGTTGGAATGTTAGGAATGTTCAAAGCTCACATGTATATGTTTGAATGGTTGATAGAAAGTTGGATGGAGTATCATTACCTTCAGAATATGAAATTGAATGTGTTTGCATAGTTTTGAAAACTTCTTATTTTCACTATCCCTTACTATGCCATTCTATTTCTTGTCTGGCACTTGTGGTTTTGGGATTAAGTTTATGATTGTTCATGTTATCTGTCAGCAAATTGTGGACTTCTGGAAGCTATTTTTATCTATGATCTGAAATGAGTTGTTTTTTCTGTTTTGATTTTATTTTACTTTTTTCCTATTCATGAATTACCTGTATGATTGTTCATAAATCAGGGAAGTGTTAGAAGGAAATTGAAACAAAGGAAAACTTAGTGCTGTTTTATATTCAACTCATCCTGGTGCATTTTCTTACAGTTGTCTATTAATCTAATGAACTTTGATGGTGACCATAAGTTCAGTTTAAGGTCAACGGTCATATTCACCTTCCTAGAGTTTTCACTCTTTGTAAAGCTATACATAACTTTGTATAACCTTGCGTCTGTCTGTCTAAACAGTATTAGTTTTTAACGTTTTGTTTTACTGGCTTCACACTATGTAAATGCCTTTTTGTGTGTTCTGCTAGATCTTCACTTTCATCCTAAGCCACACGGTAAGAGTTTTTCTAACTTCACTCTTTATTCAGTGAAAACTGGACCCAGTGTTGCTGATGCTGCCATGGGAAGGATCACTCAGGGAACCAAAGTCATAGCTGAAGGCGGTTATGAGAAGATATTTCGCCAAGCTTTTGAGACACTTCCTGAAGAGCAACTTAAAAAGGCATATGCCTGCTATTTATCAACATCTGCTGGTCCTGTTATGGGAACTTTATATCTCTCAACAGCTAAACTTGCATTCTGCAGTGACAGTCCTCTTTCATACAAAGTGGGGGATCAAACTGAATGGAGTTACTATAAGGTTTGTATTTCTTATTTGTTTCTTCCTGGCAAACTGCATGCCAAAAGACACTTAACTTTTTCCCTGTTGTTTTGTGACTATCATTTGGTTGCTGTTATGCCTAGATTAACTATTGCGTCAAACTTATTGGGGAAGTTATCCTGTCTCACGGGTGGGGGTAATGGTATGTATGGTCAAGGTGATTGAGCTTAAGCTTAAATCAAGTAAAATTCATCAGTTTTCTAATCAACCCATTCAGTGGATCTGTCATTTCACTTATCTAATTTGGATATATGATTGGCATAATTTATTCTACGTAACTATAATGCCTAATATTCTGAGTAAGCCATCCTTGATCGAGTTGGACATTGAGGCAATATACTAGATCGTGAACTTTCTGCAGCAGAGTATCTTATGTCTCATTGTTTCTGTTCACCTGTTATCACCTACATTGAAAATTTTAATACATTGCATGCATGTGCTGACATTTTCCCTATAATTTCTGTATTATTTATGTTTATATTGTGTTTGGAGCATTGAATTCATATTCAATTTTCAGTTTCTAATCTTGCATTAAGGTTTTTATTTTTCTTGGCTGTGTTACATAGATAGGCATTGAACTTGAGGCAAGCATGAGTTGATACCATGGTCGAGCTAGATCTAGTGTTTTCTAGGAATCTTTAATTAGGTTGAAGCGCCATGCTAAAAGTCTTCCTTATTATTTTCTACGCGTTGTGATCACCATGTTTTTGCCATAGTTTGGAAATAAGATCACTACAGAATTCTTCTGGGATAACTGATCTTGGTTGACATCTGTGGAAATTAATCATTTTTAAGTCTTCAAATTCTACGGTTCCAAATAGTGATTTTTTTACTCTTTCAGGCACACCAATTTAACCATTGTATTTCTCTAATGATTTGTCTCCTTGCCAATCCAAATAGGTTGTGGTTCCTTTACAACAACTAAGAGGAGCTACTCCAACTACAAGCAAGGTAAACCCTGCAGAAAAATACATACAAATTGTCTCCATTGACAACCATGAATTTTGGTTCATGGGTTTTGTCAACTATGAGAGTGCTGTGAAGAATCTTCAAGAAGCTCTAGGCGCTAGCAGCTCATGATAATTCATATCGTTCCACAGATCTTTAATATATCATAAAATATATATTCGTGTGGTTATATAGTACTTGGTCTTGGATTATAAGTCATGCTTATATTGATGGATTCATTCTTCAGCTTACATTTCATAGTGTTTGGGTTTGGTTTTCAGATTCAATTTGTGCTGTATATTCAGGTGAACACTAGGTGTAAATTGTTGCTTGGTCTTAAGCCAAATAAAGACATTGAACTTCTAAATTCTCTTGCTTAAATTGCATGATTTGGATTGCTGTAAAGTATCTATTAAACTATAAATTACTTTTTGCCTTAATACTCAAAGAATACTGCATGAGAAAGTGGGTTTGTTTTTCTAGATGTGTATATTTTCTAAACATAACCATCTGTAGTTTTTTTTTTTGAATACTAATCTTTTATTAAACTTTTTTTAATTTTTTTGAAAATATGAAAAATAAATATTAGTATATAGAAGTTTTTTATTCTATATCTTTTCAAAATTCAGGACTACCGATAAGTTTTAGAAATTAAAAAATAAATTAATAAATAAAACAAATAAAATTAAAAAAAAAACAGAGAGAAAATCAAAAAATGGAGGAGGAGGAGGAGGAGGACTAGGGCCCTCCTGGCTTCATCGAAGAAGATGATGATTTGGATACTGATGAGCTCGTCTTTGATGTTGAGAATGACGGGCTATCCCCACAGGCTTCCTTGAACACAAGACTAGTGTTTACAGCAAATGGGGAAGCAGTCTACAAACCTCTATCCTTCCCGAGTAGTGGTGAGGAATGGGTGAACCAAGCCAGGAGTGTTCAGGGGATTTTGCTACCTTCGAACAGGGTAACGAAGGACAAGCGGCCTCCAACTTCGGGGATCAACAAACGTTACACCCACGAGATTCCTCAAGAGCTAAAGGGGAAATATGTGGTTGAGGATGTTGTATGTGTGGCTTGCAGTTCGAAGGCGAGTGCTTGCCGAGACCAAGCCCTCGATGCTGGGAGAGTTGGCTTACCGGAGATGTTGGGGGAGGAGGTTGAGCGTAGCTCCCACCGTGCACCGGATCGGGTTGCCGGAGAGATCGGCGCGAGGGTTGAGCATAGCTCCCTGCATGTAAAAATTGTCCCGCCGGTGGTGGTTGAGCGCCGCTCCCACACAGGCGGAGGTCGGACGCTGAAGCACTCGAAGGAGAGAGATGAACGGACCGATGGTCAGTCACGGCGTCGGAGTCGGACCGATGGTTGCACATGGTTGGTGGTTCTCGGGTGAAGTGTCCGAGACGTCACGTTGTCGAGCGCTGGATGGTGCGATCGACGTTTGCACCTACAAATAAGACACGTGGTGAGTTGACATTGCAGCATGTTGCGAAGTCCGAGGCTAGTCCTAGGTTAAAGGGATGCGTGGTTTTGGATAATTCGTGTGGCAATAGTTTAGTTTTAAAGGAGGAGACACGTGAGAAATTTCTGGATTTCTCTGATCCTCTAGTAATGGGCTTTGGGCCAGGTTCTAATGAAGGGCACGTTCATTCAGTTGGGCTCAATCATGCGAAATCCTTGGGGATAGATGCCCCTTTGCTTCTTTGTGAGGTGGGCCAAGATGTGGGACATAACATATTGGATAAAGGAGGTGGGCATGGGTCGGATAGTGTTTTGGTCAAAGAAGTTTTACAACAACCAGTGGCCCAAGATGTTGGCCAATTACAACTGGAGAAAGGAGTTGGGCTTGGGCCGGATCTTGATGTGGAGCAAGGGGTTATTCAAAATTCATTAGGCCAAGTTGTGGGTCATTTAAATGTGAAGAAAGTTGGTGAGACTGGGCTGGACCTGGATTTGGTTAAAAATGTTCAATTTTCATTGAAAAAATCAACGGATGGGCCGTTGATGGATGTTGATTCTGAGATGGTGGCTGGTATTTTGGCTTCTAGGCCTATCATGTCACCGCCTATTGGCTTTTCTTGGAAGTTCTTAGCAGGAATTTGGGTCCTTAGCCCAGATTACACCAGGGGTAGGTCTGAGGACAGGGACATCAAAGTTGGCAAGCATTCTAAGGACATGGACCCTCTTGATGCAAAATTTGAGTCAGAAAACTCGGTAACTGTTTTTGAAAGAAATCTCAGGAAGCTTAAGCCGAGTTTGATTGAAGGTTCTGCTGCGATACACTCAGGCCAGAAAAAGGGTACTAGATCAAGTGAGTGGCAAAAGAAACCTTCCACCATTTGGATTGAGGAAGCAGGGTTTGTTGCTGAATCACCGAAATCTGTGAAGAAGAAATTGGCAATGGAAGGCCCATCGGAAGAGATTGAGGGCGGCAGAGAGAAACTTGAAGACTCCATTTCCACTCCCAGATCGTGTCTGGAGTTCTTGGACCATCGTTCAGTGCAGGCCAGTGGAGATATGATGGCCGAGGAGGCGAGGGTCCAGGTCACTGGTTAGATCGTCTTGAGATTGTTTTTGGCTGAGATTCTGACCCAAAGGTCGTGTTGTTTTTTCCGGGTTGGATCGTGTTTTGTTTTGTGTCTCGTGGCTATTGGCTTTGTACTACATCTAGTGGTTGGCTGTTCTCTTTCTTTTTCTAAGTGATCGAATTTATCCACTTTTAAAAAAACCAAACCGCGGCATCAAGAGGTATTCGGCCCAATCAAAATAAACCAACCCCCATCATCTCCGCGTCTTTCCCTTTTCTCTCTCCCTCTCTCGCGCGCGTTCTCTCTCTCGATCATCAATGGCGCATCCGCTGTATGGATCCGGCCCTCTTCGATCCAGGTCCTTCTTCTTCTGCTGCTTCTTTGTGTTCTTCTTCTTATCTATTTTATGGTGATTTTTTCCGATTTTTTCCCGATTCTGTAATCCTGTTCGTTTGTTTGGGGGTTTTATGAATTTAGGGAGGGCCTGACGGCGCGGCCGGTGGCGGGGACTGATGAGATCCAGTTGCGGATCGATCCTATGCACGGCGACCTTGACGAGGAGATATCGGGTCTACACCAGAAGATCCGGCGATTGAAAGGAGTTAATTCCTCTCCATCCCCAAATTTTTTTATTTTTCTTCAAAATTTTATACTTTAATTCTGATTATCTGTTCATTTGCTAGTATTGATTGTTTTAATTTGAGTTCTGTGGGACAATTGATGGATTTTGTGGGAGAAAAAAAGAAAAGGGGGAAAAGGGATCTCATGATTTCTTGAATTGGATTTCAATTTGTCAAATTTATCGATTTGTTATATAGTTCGTAAATTTCGTTATGTTGACTTGTTTTTTTTCCCCTCCTTGAGTGAAGAGGATCCCGAAATTAAATTGTTCTAGGGCTTGTGATTTGAATTGTAGAGATTAGGATGTGAAGGGGAAATTTCCGATCAGAAACAAATTGAAAGGGAAACCTGAATTTTTTCTAGTTGTAATTTTTCATCTTTTTTGTTTAGTCATGCGTGAACCACAAGTTCTGTTGATTTCTTTGTTTTAGAGAACAGGGGAGGGAGAGTTGCTTTTATCATCTATTTTAGGAAATAGGGATAAAAATTAAGTTTTCTGAAAAATAATGATAAATTAGAGTTTAAAATGAATAAAGCTTTGGGAAACATCACATTTGGATCTTCTTTTAGTCTTAGTTTGTAGCAGTATCCACTGTTATTGAAAATTTTTTTTTTTTGGGTGATGTATCTTAAAAATGCTTGTTTTTTATTTTTCTGGTTTGACAGGTGGCTCAAGAGATAGAAACAGAGGCAAAGTATCAAAATGACTTCATATCACAATTGGTAATCAAATTTCTATTGTAGGTTTTGTAAATCTACATTCAAATTTCTTGATGATAAACTGTTGTTCTCATTCACAATTTTGTTTATATATTAATGAGGAAAAAGTGCCATGTTTTTATTTGCGAACACCTTTTGTTTTGATCAGTTTGAATCTTGAGCAACTGTGGTAAATTAGATGTTCAGTGTTTCTCATGTAATCTGCATTTGACATCAACATGGTTTGTATTTTGATGGACACTGGAACTCAATTCCATTTGCCACATCCTCAACGAAGTTATTTTTACTCACAACTGATGCTGTGAATTATATAGCAGTCTAGGATCATGTTCTTAGGAGACTCTTTCCCATTGTCCTATTCCTTATGTGTGTGTGTGTGTGTGAACCATGTATTGACACTGCCTGCTTGGTGAACATGGAAAACAAAGATCTATAGTTATTTTATGACATCTTAATTTTTTATCTAACTTCAATAAATAGGATGCCATCTTGCTAAAAAGAGAAAGCTAGAAGAATAAAGGCCAGCCTGTTTATAGTTCTTTCATCTGTGCTATTGTCTTCTTCATATTAGTTCTACCAGATCGAATCACCAGGAACTCAACCGTGCACTACCCACTTTTCATAAGTCTGTATCTTATCAAGTCCTGAGATTGCTTTTTAATGAGCATAGTGAGACATTAGCTTCTTTACGGTAAAACTATGTTGTACAATCAATACTTAACTCTGTGTTTTTAATGATTTGTAAACAGCAAATGACTCTCATCAAAGCTCAGGCAGGGGTGAAGAACAACATGAGAAGGTTGAACAAGAGCATCATTCAGCAGGGTTCAAACCACGTTGTTCATGTGGTCCTCTTCGCCCTCTTCTGTTTCTTTCTCGTCTATCTCTGGACCAAATTCTCCCGAAGATGAAAAGCAAATATAAAAAAAAACCACATTCCATCACTCCATGTGCTAAAAAAAGGAACATCTGTCTTTAATCTCTGTATATTGTATGTAGATCAGAACCCAAGCTACTGATTGATCCATTGTGTGAGTCATTTTACTATAATAAATGGAGACAGGGCTCTGTTTTTTTTTTATATATAATATAATTATTATCATTATGAACTTTTGAATGAATGATAGAGTTTGATTTGACCCGTTAAAATGTCAAGGAAGGAGCAGCGGGGATTGCTGCTGATCATTGTTCTCCAGTAGGATCATTTGGTTGAGTTTCTTCTTGTGCTTTATCTCTTCATAGAAGTAAGAGGCAAGGCCCCAAAGGGAGAGTGGTAGGTCAACTCTCGTCACTGTGGAACTTTTCATTCAGGAAGATAAGTGCCAAGATTTCTGTGATAGGGAGCAGGACAGACGCCAAAATGGCTCCTAGAAGTGAGGAGGCACCGCATACAAGCCCAACCAGCCCCCTTTTTTTTTTATTTATTTTTATCAAGATGAGCAGCTAGAGTGCTAAGAATGATAGTGGTGATGTGAATACTGGAATTTCTCGTACATAATTATTATTCACACTCTTATAAAATGTGTCTTTCACATGTGATTTGAATTCTAATAGGACTCGATTATCAATAAATCACATGGTGACCGGAACCAGCCCAATGTCAAGCGCCTGCCAGAATGTTACGTCTAGTACCAACATCATCTGGAATTTCATCTCTCCAGATTCAAATTCTTTTGCCTCCCTTTACACTGCCTAAATCATCATTGCCGCAGCCCCTACACTCATTACCAACCCTTCGTAATACCTCTCCTACTTCTCCTCCATCCCATCACCATGAACACCACTTCCACTTCTCTCTAGACCCAACACCACCGCTCCCAACGTCTACAAAATCACAGCATTTACTATGTACGCCGTCATTCTCTGCCTCACAATCATCACCCCAAACACTGCCATGAATGCAAGTTGGCTGGAGTTTAACAATGAAGATGTGGATAACGGAAGGTAAGAGTAACCAATGGCGTAGAGAAAAGAATCAACGCCGAAGAGCAAGCCAAGAAATGCACAAGTTACAGGGACTGGTGATACTAATTTGAGTTTAGTTCTGCTGCATTTGCCGGCGAAGATGGCGAAGGTAGGAGATGAAAAGAGGGAGGAGAGTGAGTGGCCATATCCAGCTACTTGGAGGAAACTGGATAGCCATATCCGTTTGTCACAGTGGATAAAGTAGAAACGGAACAGCAGAGAGAGGGCCACCAGCGCCAAGGAGCATTAGAGTTGTGTTAAAGAGTAGTAGAAGTAGTAGTAATAGTGGCCATTGAAGAGGACTTGGAGTTTTTGCTGATGTATATAGTAGCTTCTCCATCAACTCTAGCTCTTTAGTTTCAAGTGATAAACAAGAAGAACAAGAAGAAGAAGACATAAATGTGTGTGTTACTGTTTTTTGGGTTTTTTTTTATTTCATGCATGGATTTATAAAGTTTGGGTGATTAACAAATTATTGCTCAAACTCAGAAATCCCTTTTGTTTTTTTTTTTCTTTATTAAAAAACAAACAATATGTACACACATTCAAATATTTGATCATGTTTTAGAAAAAATGTCGAGACTTTGACTTCCCCGCATGGACGTTAATCGGATTGTCCCTCACTTATTGCAGTATAGTTAACTTCAAAAATTCTGTATTATTTTTTATTTTTTATTTTAAAAAAATAGAAAAATCACGTGCATCAGAGGAAAAAATTCTGTGCTATTTTTTATCATTGATTTAGTAATGTTATTTTTCTATTTTACTTTCATTTTGAGGTTAAAAATAATTTGTTCTAGAGTTTTTAAATAAAGACGTGAATGATGAAGGTGGTGAGGTCATGTTGAAAGAAGAAAGGCTGCCAAATTTGTTAGCATGTGTTGTTTTCGTTTGATTTTATCCTTCAAATGCATTGTATCTTATTCATCTTCGGTTTCACTTTCAGTGACGTTGGAAACAAATTGCAATGAGTGTGTTAGTGCAACTGCAATGTTATTTTCATGATTTGATACCAAGTCAAAATGATATGGCAACTTTTATAACGTGACAAGGCTTGATGACATCACAAGAAGTCTTGGTTTGGAGGCAAATGTCTTGAAAATTTTGGTGGAGCTATTTTTTGCAATATATTACAACTTGAACACAATATCACATCAAGACTATATTTAGGTGATTTGATTGAAGAGTAAATATGGATGGAGCTTAATTGAAGAAATAACTATCAATGATATATATGATTGAAGATTATTTATGGTATGATTTGAATAAACCTTGATGATGATTGAAGACTATTAAAGGCAAGATTTTAAGATATGCCTATTGTTGGCATGATTGAGATGATTGATTGAAGATCTTTCTTGGAAAGATTTGAAGACCAAATTTGGGTGAATTGAATATCAAGTTTGGTAAGTTTCATGAAGACGCACAAAGGACGTGCGCCCCTTGCGAGGAGACTGCGTGGTGAGGAACTAAAGAGGTAGGCTAGTTGCTAGTAGTCGGGATCGGGAGATCGGGTTGCACCGACTCAGACTAAGCATGACTGGGAGGTTGATGGGTCTTGAGGTCGTTTGCAACGTAACCAGAACTCAATTTAGTCAGCAGTCATGGTCATGTTGTAATCCATGTTACAACAGGAGTTACAACAGCTAATTTTAGAAGTTTTTTAAATTAGTAGTCGTGGAGATTCTAAAAGAGATATGGATTATATTTGGGATGTTGAGGCGTCTATATAAGCTACCTTTCTCTAAAATTGGGTGTGTCTCTTGAGAAAGAGAGTGTGTGAGTACTAAACAATTTAGAGAGGGTAGTGATATTTATTGTTATGAGAGTGAGTGACAAGTGTTTGTACTCATCTATTTTCACCTCTTTTAGTGGATTATTTATCTCCGGGTTCGATCCCCTATACGTAGGCGAGTGGACGCCGAACTGGGTTACCAATCTTGTGTGTCTCTCTTTCTTGTTTGATTTGTATGAGCTTTTTATGAGTGTTTGAATGTTCTCTGAACCACATCAGCGGAACTAACATAGTGGTCTGACATCAGATTTAAAAGTAAAATATTTGAGCTTAAATGTACTTACAAAATATTTGTACATAAACTTAAAAACTTACTTCAAATTAAGTATTTGAATTAATGTTGAATGGCTTCCTGAGTGCTTCCTGGTCCTTGTGGCTTAATTGGATATATAATTCCTTGTTTTTTGAAGATCATTAATTAAATAATTTGGCTTATTCTTCTAAACGAGTGTACGAAGTAGAGTAGATGAAGTTTATTACAAATTATGCTGTAAATGGGTCAGATTTTTTATTATTTTATTTATTTATTTATTTTTTTTTACCTTTGTGTGTGTATCCTTGGAAATTCTACTCGTTATGTATATATGCCAGAATAAAACCAAATGTTATGGGACCCTTTCAAATTTTATTAAATTTATTTTACATGTTTACCTCTTTACTCTGATATATTATTAAGTGTCAAATGATCAAAACATATATACATCTTTAAAAAAATCAAGCTCATTTTATGTATGATATTATATCAACACCCCCACACCCAGGAGTTATCTTAGGATGGAAAATGTGATAAACCACTTGCATTAAACTAGAAGTATAACATATGAACATAACTAAACAATATAAAAATAAAGAAAAAATCAACACAAAAAAAAAGACAAAAAGGAAAAAAAATAAGAAACAGAAATTCACTATAGGTGAACGACAAGAGAAATCCTCTGAAGACCAGTGACAAAACAAATAGTAATCATTTATAATTTTAAATAATATTTTTTATTATAATAATAGTAATAAATATATAATTTAATTTTTTGAGGGTTATACGAATAATTAATCTAGACATAAAAAAGCGAATATTGCCTTAACTTATTTGCATTGGTACTGTGGGTGTGGGAAGGCCCGGCTCTAGGTATAAGCGACCAAGCAAACATCACCCTCACAATTTTATAGTCCTGTATTTTTATTTTTTACAAAAATTATATTTAATATTTTTATTTATTATTTTATCCGTATAATTATAATTTTAAAAATTTTAACTATTTTTAACTATAAAACTTAATTTATGATATATCAAAATCTAATAAATTTGAAGTTATAATAGGTCCCATAATTTTTTAGGTGCCACAATTCATAGTTGCAGAGCAAGAAAGGGGCTTCCATTAGCATTAGTAGTTGTAGGCACTCATCACTCTCTTGCTTCCTCAAGCATCATATTTAAATTTTCATTTACTATTATCTTGTCACATAATTATAATCTTAAAAATTTAATTGTTTACTAAACTATAAAACTTAATTTATGATAATATCACTATATAATAAATTTGATCTTACAATAGGCCCCACAATTTTTTTAGGGCTCTACAATTCATATTTAAAAAAAAATCATGTTTGAAAATTTAATTTACTATTATATATTATTATCCTATCTGTATATTATTATCTTATCAAGTAATTAAACACAGTATTAAAAAAAACTCAAATCTCTAGATTTTTTTAGATAAATATTTTATTTTATTGTAATTATTAACAATGATTTATATTTTTTATTTTTATCATGTAATTTATTATTTAATAAAAATATTTTTTAAAACATTTATCATGCCTAGTGCCGCATTCTTTCTCAAACCGCCTAAGGCCTTGTTTGGATTGGCTTTTGGAAAATCAAGAAGTGCTTTTTTATATGTTAAGCACTTCTGGGTTCCAAAAAAATTGTTTGTATTGGCTTTTCTGAAAAAGCAGAAGCCGTAAAAAAACTGAAAAACAATTTCTTAGCTTATTTTTACAACTTCTGCTTCTACATAAAAGCTAATCCAAACAGAAAATACAAAAAATGCTTAACTTAATCTGGATAAGCACTTTTGTTCAGAAATACTTCTACTAAACTAAAAAAAAAAAAATCACTTTTTTAATAAACCAATCCAAACAAGGCCTGAGTGTGAGTGAAGATCAAAGATCGAATCTCTTACATTGTGTAGAGGCGCATAGTATATTTTAAAATTCATGCATGTGATTGTGGCTTATTCATATTTGTAAATAAAACAATAATAAAAAAAATAATATTATCTAATACAAATTGTAATAATACTGTAACAGGACTTCTTTGTTAAACTAGCTTGTTTGTAGTCTTTGTACATATATCACTGTATAAATGTATATCAAATAATATTTCAATTAAATATCAAATAAATAAATAAAATAAAATGCCTACTGCACTACTTAAAATGTAACAAAGTACGCTACAAATTGTATGATGGTTGCATTGACTGCATCTAAATGGAGTCATTAACTAATTAAAATTTTTATCTTCATTAAAAAAATAACTCTTTTATTTTACTTTCCAATCTCTTTAAAATTTCACTAGTTAAAGATTAAAAATATAATTTTCTGTTAATGAATTAAACGAATCAAAAGACAATATGTGTGGGCCCCACACATTTTTAATTTAATTTATTTAAATTTTTAGCATGCATGGCTGTTACGGAAGAGGAATAGAAACCTTCTTTTTTTATTAAATTTTTATTTTTTTCTTAATTTTTTTATATTTTTATTAGGTTTTTAAACCCTAGCCACACCTCTTGCTTTTTCTCGATTTAGATTTGCATTTTGACTCAGAAAGAGGGAGAGATCTTGTCTCTTCTTCTTCTTTTCTTTTTTGGTGTGTAGTGGTCTGGGATGGTGAGGGACGGAGATGCTCTCGTCGAGGGCTATGTATTATCGCTGTGAAGCAGGATTTAAAAATCGGATCGGTTGAGTGAACCCGGTTAGCTAACCGGGTTCAGCGGTTCAACCGGGTTCAACCCGGGTTCGACCGTCGGGTCCAACATTTTTTTATTTTTTTAAATTTTTTTGTTAAAATAAGAAATGTCAAAAAAATCATAAAATTATAAAAATTCAAAAAAATCAACAAAAATGCCCATTCATATTAGTGAATAACTCTTGATTAATAACTCTTGACGTTATTAAAATTGTTCAACCGGATTTAATTTTTTTCAAATAAATAAATATTTAAAAAAATTAAAAATAATAATAATAAATAAGTAAAAATAACTTCAAAAATAAAGAAAAAATAATAATAAAGATACAAAATTACATATTGCAAATTTAAATTACCTTTATAAGGTCACAAAGTCTTAACTTTATATAAAATTAAAAATTTTAAAATACAAATATACAAGGATACAACTATACAACAAATATTAAAAAAATAAAGAATTAAATAAAAATATAAGTATACAAGTATACAACAATAATGATTAAAAAAATAAAAAAACCAAACCATTGAAATGTTTGGTTTAATACTTTAATACTTTAATTTTTAATGATTTAATTGTTGATTAGCGTAAAATTATAAGTTAATTATAATAAATTAATGATAATAAATCATAATATATTAATATCTTCAAGTATTTTTGTTTTTCAAGTATTTTTGTGACTTTTTGCCTTTTTGAAATTTGGACCGAGTTAATGAGTTTATTAACTTTATTTAAGTTTTTTTAATTATAAAATAAATAAACTAATTAAATAATTTAAATTAATAAATTGGCCGGCCCGGTTCTTTACTATTTTATGTGAGTAATCGGACCGGTTTATCGGCCGGTTCCCGGTTCAACCGGCCGGTCCGGTCCGGTTTTTAAATCATTGGTTGTGAGGTAAGCGTTCTCACCCTAGATCTAGGATTAAGTGGTAAATTTTTTTTTATCTCCTAGATTTTATCGTGGTATTGTTCAATGTACTTATTTAGGGATTATGTTATGTACTTGATGGATTGATTTTTTTTCATGATGAAACTAGCCATTGAACAATAAATTTCTTATATTGATTTGTAAAAAAAATTATTGTTGCCTATGTTCATGATCACGTTGTTTTTGTGTTAAAAACATATTCTTGATTTGAAAAAAAAAAATAATAATAAAATTGTTATTATTATTTTTTGGAATTAGTGTGGAATTTAGGGGTGCTGGCGTCCCCTTTAGCACTCACAAATTTAACAAATATATATATATATATATATATATATATATATATATATATATATATATATATATATATATATATATATATATATATGTAGATATATATTAAATTTTTGGATTGGATCGATGTGTTCATGCAAGTCAGGTTCTATATATATATATATGGATGAATTGTATTGTTTCTTTTAAGAAAGCTTAGTTTTAGTTTCCAATGAATTTTGATGGATGGAACAAAAAGTTGGTTGAGGTTCTGCAGTAGATATATATATATATATATATATTATAATTGATTAATTATTTTAGATATTTCTTAGGGATTAGTGGAGAAGTTTTATGTATAAATAGTTAACACACAGATTTATATGTAATATGTGTACATTTGTATAAATTAGATTGTTGGATGTTTTAAGTGTTATGATAGTTAGGATAGGAATTTGATCCACTGTATATTTCTGTGTATTTGTAGCATGTTTAGCGTTTTAATACATTGGAATGTACTCTCAAATATAGGGTGTTATGTGGAAGCCTAATTTCGTGGTGCTTGTAGTTTTGGTGTTAGCTAGTCAGGTAAGTAAACCGCATATAAACCTATATATATGTATATATAAATTTCTAATTATCGAAATGATTCACATAATTATTTAATTACTTTGGGTTTTATTGTTAAAACCATTCATGGTGTTATGTTTAAATGTTTTGGGTTAAAATATTGTATCTACCATTATCTTCAGAATTTATAGATTTTTATTTATATATTTATTTGTTTATTTAATTGATTCTAAACTTGACTGTCATTGTTCTGTTAATATATTATATATTCTTATTTTATTTTACTTTGAACTTCTAGAGACAATGGCTATTTAAAGATTGAAATGGTTGCATAAATCTTGATTTATAATTTTAAATATCCATTATGTTATGGATTACTTATATTTTAAATAATGTGGTTACCTGTTTTTTTTAAATTTTACTTATTCTTACCACATATTGGCATCTAACTCATTTTGAAATAATTAGAATTATTTTCATTAGAAAAACGGGATCACCAAATTTCATTGTTGTGTTGACTGATAATTTTTGGACATGATATATTTTTTGTATAGAAATTCGTGAGTCCCCGATTAACAATGCAATAACCACATCTGCAGGGGTTAAACACGGCCAGGTGTCGACGCGTGCTTCGACATAGAAACTAACTAGTTCCGTCGGTGAAGAATAACGACTTATGATATTACGGATCGGGTCGAGGAGTAAACCTATGAGTTACGAAATCCGACTCGGGTTACTGAGGTTTAAATAAATGAGCTATGATATTTTGTTTTTGGCATTAGTTGTTTGGGGGACATATATGCTTGTTATTTTTGGTAAAACTAAACTCAGTTATGATTTAATTACGATTTCGGATTTCACTTTTGATATTTATTTCGCTTTGTTACATTTTGTACACTTTTAGAAACTATTGAACATTTTTGTGATCCCGATATTTTTTTAGTGGTTTGCTTCTTGGGCTCCCCAAAGCTCATTAAGTTGTTCTCTCTATCTTCGGATCGGGGAGTATGGTTGGGTGGTGGAGCAGTTTAAGCGGGGTCGTTGAGCAAAGTCGCCGCCTAGTTATATTTCAAGTTAATAAACTTTCTTGTTGTGAACCTATAACTTATGTCTTATGTTTAATGTCTTGTGAGACACTTGTTACTTGCTTCCATTATATATCGGGAATTGTGCCTCTATGTTGTTTTTGAAAGTTAATGTATTTGTTAAATGTTGTTTTTATCTAGTGTGAGACGGGTTTTGAGGGCCTTGCGTGCCCTACTTGGTCGCGACCTTGTAGGTATCGCGGCCGTTTGTCAATGCTCTAGGTTCGGGCGTAACAAATCTAAGTGGTATCGAGAGTTGTTGATTTCAATTAACTATGATCTTAGTTTCCTAGCAAAAATCTTACGATTTAGTGTGTTAGAGGCGATCGACGGATGTTTAGTTTGGTATCCTTAAGTGCTATTAATCGATAGGATCTTTTTGTTTGAGTTTGCTGATTGTATTTGGGTTTACCTTGCGGAATGCCTCCTCGTAGAGATACTAGTAGAAGTGTTCTGTGATTTGATAGGGATGATCCTCTCTTTTAGGGGTGGGACCCCTCGAGGGAGGGGACTCGGTGATAGGATGATAACCACTGAAATTCCTGCTGAGGAAGGGACTAATAGGGTTGATAACCGAGGAAACTTTGATGGATTTGGTTCGAAGTGGTAGGCTTAGTGCGTGATCGAGAGGCGAGCATCGGCGGCAGCAGCGCCACCACCACTCTAGCCTCCTCCCTCGCACTTTCCTCGGGGAGCCTAAGGAGAAAACCATCATGGAATTCAAAAGATCTGGTCCACCACCATTCGAGGGAACTACTAATCCGGATGAAGTGGAAGTTTGGGTAGAAGAAATGGAGAAGGCTTTTTCTACGTGATGAAGTGTATTGAAGAAGGCGAGGTTTGGTGTGTGACATGCTCAAGGGTCCCCTGCAAATCATTGGTATCAAGGGAGCTTCGCACTTTTCGTCGGGAAACAATTTGGTTCTTGGTTGCGATTGAGAGAAGCTCTTTTTTGCAAAATATTTCTCAAGGGACAAGATGGTCGGTTTGAGAAGAAGTTCATCAATCTCACTTTCGAGGCGGTATAGCGGTGGATGAGTATGAGATGGAATTTGCGGACTTTCGAGATATGCTCCAAGGCGGTAGATGATGATCGAGTAGGGCCGGGGACGTTTTTGAATGAGGATTGCGAGCACACATTCGTAGGGGGTTGGCAGCCTTGCACTGACTAGCTATCACGAGAGGTTGTGAGTCGTGCCAAGTCTTTGGACATTGTGCGGGTGATACTAAAGATCAAAATAGAAGGTTTTGAGAAAAAGAGGAATATAAGCTTTGTGATCGGAGGAACCATCGAGTCGGAGTGGAGGAAAACCTAGGTTGGAGGCGAGACAAGGTGAATCCCAGACTGTGAATGGGCCACCAGCACAGCGGTCTCGTGGGTTTGCACCTGTTCCGCCTCGTTATAGACAGAGATGTGCTACTTATGGAGGTTCGCATGCTACTGCAGTTGCGGAGCGTATCTGGGGCTTGTTTCAAGTGTGGCGGTATGGAGCATCGTATTCTTGAGGTGTCCACGGCGGTTTTACAGTCTGCGAGAGGACATCTAGTGTGCAGGATTCGAGACAGGTGTCAGCGCCCAAGTCTCAAGCGTCTTCAGGTCAGCGTGCAGGGAAAGAGGTAGCTAGTGAGCATCCGACTTCCCTCGACTCGGCGACGGGAAGGCCCAAAGACCCGAGGCGTGTTTATGCAATGACTCACGAGGGATGCACACGCCTCTAATGCGATGGTGTCGAGTACATTAGGCTGTTTACTCTGCGTATGCTTGCGTATGTATTTGATTACGGAGCTACGCATTCGTTTATCTCATACGCTTTTTATTACGTAAGCATGCCACACTGTTATAAAGTTTGTGGATTATGATTTGTGTGTTGCAACCCCTTTAGGAGTTGAAGTTGTGCTTAATAGAGCATGTGAAAATTTCCCCATTATGGTTGCTGGTCATGAGTTGCTAGCTCGTTTGCATGTTATGAGCATGACTGACTATGATGTTATCTTAGGAATGGACTTTTTGTCTAAATTCCATGCCATAGTCGATTGTTATGCAAAAAGTGTAGTTTTTAAAATCCCTGGAGAAGCAGAGTTCACATTTCTAGGGAATGATTCTGCATCACCGCCTCGTGTAATTTACGCCTTACAAGCTCGGAAATTACTTTTTGGGTGGGTGCTCGGGATTTCTTACAGCAGTGATGGAAGACAAATCGGAAGGGGCCGGTGTTAGAGGATATTCCGAGTGGTGAGGGAGTTTTTACGATGTTTTCCCGAAGATCTTCACGGCTTGCCTCTTGACGGAGAAGTTGAATTTGCTATTGATTTGGTTCAGGGGAGCGAACCACATATCGAAGGCTCCTTATAGGATGGCACTGCTGAGGCTGAAGGAGTTAAAAAAAGCAACTTGAGGAATTACTGGAGAAGGGACTCATACGTCCTAGTGTTTCTCCGTGGGGTGCTCCGGTGTTGTTTGTTAAGAAGAAGGATGGTAGTTTGCGGTTGTGCATAGATTATCGGGAGCTGAACAAGGTGGCGAGTGAAGAACCGGTATCCACTACCGCGGATAGATGATCTTTTTTGATCGATTTACTGAGGTTCGCAGATATTTTTGAAGATTGATCTTGATCTGGATACCACCGATTGAAGATTAAGCGGGAAGATGTGTCCAAATCCGCATTTCGCACTCGTTATGGGCATTATGAGTTCCTTGTGATGCCTTTCGGGTTGAGCGAATGCCCTACGGCTTTTATGGATTTGATGAGATCGGACCTTCCGACCTTTCTTGGATGGGTTACGTCGTGGTGTTTATTGATGATATTCGGTGTATTCAAAGAGCGGGAAGAACATGAAGAACACTTGAGGATTATCTTGGGCATCTTGAGAGAGAGAAAATTGTTTGCAAAAATTCTCTAAGTGTGAGTTAAGGTCGGGACGGGGGTAGCTTTCCTTGAGTCGTATGATAACCAAGGATGGGATTTCTGTTGATCCTAAGAAGGTTGAGTCAATTGTTGAATGGAAGAGGCCAACTAGTGTGAGCGAGGTTCAGTAGCTTTTTGGGGTTAGTCTGGTTACTACTGGCGGTTTTGTGGAAGGGTTCTCGAGTCTTAGCGGCACCATTAACAAAGCTTACCGGGGAAAGAAACAAAAATTTCGAGTGAGTACGATCGGTCTGACGAGTTTCCAGAGTTGAAGCATCGGTTGGTGTCTGCACCTATTCTCACACTTCAGTCTCATGGTGAAGGGTTTACTATTCTGATGATGCTTGTAAAACCGGTCTTGGGTGTGTATTGATGCGAGAATGGTCATGTGGTGGCTTACTACATCCAGCGATTGAAGCCGTTTTGAGGTGAACTATCCTACTCATGACTTGGAGTTAGCGGCGGTGATCTTCGCTCACGAGATTCGGAGCATTATTTGTATGGAGAGGCTTGTGAGGGTGTTCTACGGATCACAAGAGCCTTAAATACATTTTCACCCAGAAAAGAGATTTGAACATGAGACAAAGGAGATGGCTTGAGTTGCTAAAGGATTATGATCTGACTATCAGTTATCATCCTGGGAAGGCAAATGTAGTGGATGATGCACTAAGCAGGAAGTCTTCTAGCAGTGTAGGCTGCATTGATTACATCCCAAAGACCACTCCTGGAGGATATGAGAAGAATGGAGCTAAATGTGATTTTACAAGGTGCAGGTGGTTATTTGACGAGTTTAGTGGTGCGTCCTATGCTCTTGGAGAGAATTAAAGAAACACAAGCGGAAGACAGCTATTTCCAGAAGATTTTACAAGGTGCAGATGGTTATTTGGCGAGTTTAGTTTAGTGAAATCTTGTTTCACGTCTTGGGTTTTCGATTATTATTCAAATCTGTTTATATTTATAAAAATAAGCTCTTGTCGTTAATTATTAAAAAAATAATAATAATAA